>NW_027518679.1:26070000-26297500 GCF_043159265.1 Tasmannia lanceolata | reverse complement strand
AATTCCAACACTGGATTCTCTTTTCCTCCATTTAGAGAGCATTAAAAGCTTTGAACTTAAACAAAAAAAGAAAAGAAAAAAAAAGGTGCTGAAAAAGAAATGGAAGAATAACTGACTTTAAATTCTGTTGAAGAACAAACAATGGAAAAAAAAATCAGAGAAAATTAAATTAAAGGAGTCTCTCTCTCTCTCTCTCTCTCTATGTTGGAAGAACTACACGTTTACAGTTTCTCCAAAGCTACAGAAATTTTATTTGGGTTTAGTGAAGTTACTATAATACCCTTTATTTGTTTGTGAAGATATTAAGATAAGGCATTATCCACCGTTGATTATCATGCCCATAGATCTCATGATCCTAGAGTCTTCAAGGATGGATTTCTATAAATTATGTGTATTTGAGGATTTTTTGTGTTTTAATAACTTAATTTAGGATGAATCTAATTGGATGGATAGGATTGTTTCTATGGAAGGGCCCACCATTATGGGGGCCTTCTCAGTTTACAACACGTTTTTTTATTTTTTAATCTATGGACCTCTTTGGATAAAATCGGAGCCATAAAATAAGAGATAGATATATAAAAGTATTATAAGCACCGACCTTTGCATAGATTTTATAATTTTATTAGCGGGTGAGAGGTCGGTCAGTCCGTCGCCTTCTCCTTTAACTTAGACATCAATATTAGCTCAAGCTCAGATAGAATTTCTGAGGTAGAATTTTAAAATAGGGTGGCTGCTTAAGTTGTGATATTGATTCCATAGGACCTAAGAAAGATAAGGTGTACCTAAGAAATCATCTTCATAAGATCATGGTAACCGTTGATTTGTGGAGGTTTAAAATGGACGTCTGTGCCTCTACAGATCGAACAGTTAGGAGGATCCTATGGAGATGGTTTCTTAGGAACAATCTATCTATGGCTTGGATGAGTCAAACAATATGGGAGATGCCCTATATAAAATCTCTACCTCAGATAGAATTTCTGAGCTTGAGCTCAGATACCTCGCCCCTATTAATTAACCCATTAAGAGTAGTTTGCTTTATCTATAGTATAGAAGAAAAATATATGCCCGTAAGATTATAGACAAATTTAATCATATGCATATAAATTATATTATCACATGTTCTTAAATAGGAATATTTTATTCATTTATTAAAAAAAAAACAATATAGCTGCCACTAAAACAAGAGGGAGAAGTTGAATAGTCGGCGATGAATCTTGTTTCAAGCAAAATGACGAAAGCACCCCTATTAGTCGAAGGAATGTCGGCAAGATCATAATTAGCAAAATGTAATTTGACAGTAAAACAGGATGGCAAAATTTCGAGTTTAATACAGTTTTGGTTAAAAAAACGTAGTAAAAAAATGGAAACAAAAAAAATGCCTTTAAAATTTTGTACTTTACAAAATATAGCGGGGGTAAAGTTGGAAAGTTGGCCAAAAAGCTGTGTTTAATTTTTATTTTTATTTTTGGGAGGGGAAATGATATCAGTACCACCATATTTTGATTTTTCCACTAAAGCATTGTGTCATTTAGTATTTAGAGAGCTGTCAAAAGGTTATTACAATTCCCAAAAGGCTCTCACAAGTCAATTAAAAAAGGAAAGACAAGATGTGACCGTGCAACTATTAAAACATGGTTGTGTTGATATCATTTCCTTTTTCTTTTTTTTCTTTTTTTTTTACTGTAAACGAATTTTTACGACAAACCATTAAAACACGTTTTTTTGCGGTTTTTTTTTATTTAAAAAAAAACACTGTTTTTTTATTTTTTGGTAACTATGGGCAAGATAAAGGTGGTCCACAGGATGCTGCAAACCGATCCAGAATCTAATGAATATTTTTGATCGATTTGCCAGTGTCCTGCGGACTACTTAAGAGAGGTTAATTTGGTCATTTTCATTTTTTTGTCATTATTTTCATAATGGGCTCTATTTTGGAAGTGTTTTCCTTAAAAGAATATTTTTTATTTTGAAAATATATTTATTAATCTAAGGTTTAACACGTGGCACAAGAAGGATTGTTGTTAGAAAGATTCCTGACATGGGTGAGTCTTACTACTCGGTTTAAAAATGTATTTTTAACGGCTCACATTTCACTTTGGGAGATGATATTTTCACACCCCCCCCCCCCTCACCATTAAGTGCAGACCTCCCTATAACCTGATTTGACGTGAAAAGTGAGCAACTTTATGTCAAATCACGTTATCACGGGGTGTGCAAGTACTGCAGGTGGGGTGAAAATATCACCCTTTACTTTCGCCAAAACTAAATGTTAGTGGATGAGAGAGGATGAATATAGAGCATGTTAGTGTTGGAGATAGGGTTGGCAAAAGGGGCGGGATGTTGCATTCCCCGCCCCTGTCGGAAAGACCATTCCTCGTCCCTCCCTGTCCCCGCTTCGGGAGGGAATCCCCATCCCCGCCCCCGTGTGGAATACCTAATCCCCATCCCCGCCTCACACAAAAATCCTCACCTCAAAAAAACTTTTTAACAGCCCAAAAAAAGAAAAAAGACAAGCCGTGTTTGTACACTTATCAAAATATGGTAGTGCTAATATTACTAGCATAAAAAATATATTTACTGTTAACTTAAAAAATACTAAAACAATACTAAAATAAGAGGATATTGATAATGGCTTGCATATTAAAACGGGGCGGGGCGGGGCGGATCCCTGTTTGAACGGGTGAAATTGCCAGCCCTAGTTGGAGAAGGGGAAAAGGCTGAGCAAAAAAGAAAATAAAAAACCTTTCTCTTCCACTCTAAAAATAGAAATGATTGAAATCTCCTTCCATATATGTTTCAAAGTAGAAAATCAAACCTGCTTTATTCTGAAAGTCACAACCAAATGATACAAAGACATGACATGATCGAAAATGGTAGGGACCAAAAGAAGTTCAAATGATAGGACCCTATTTCTAAGTGGTATATGGTAGATCGGTAGTTGGAGCAAACAACTAAATTCAACCAAAGATTTAAATAAAGGGGAAACCCTACCTATACCCACCAATGTTCTATGGACAACAACTACAAGTCTGCAACAGCACTGAAAAGCTAGAGAAAAAGCTTCATCCTGATCATTTTTTTAAATTTCATTCTAATGGTTTTAAGAAATGTAAAGTGGGTTTTCTATAATCTATGATGGGAATTTATATACTAAACAAACATGTTGCTTTTCATTGTATTTCGTTCTTTTCCAAGAATTTTCTTTTGGAAAACCTTTTCTAACCCCTCCCTCGCATCTTTCCTTTTTCACTCTTAGTATAAAATAGTGGGCTCACCATATGCTGAAGACCCACCATCTTATACCTCAAGTTTTGACAGATTAGGACCCACCATCTCTACCAAACCAATGCACAGGGTGGGGCTACTATTTTACCCCTAATGTTATTGATTGGTGAGGCCCACCATCTCTACCCTAATCTATCGATTAGGGTGGGGCCCACCATTAGAATATCAGTGGTTTATTATAGGAGTTTATTTCCTGTTCCCACCATCTAGGTGGATACTAGCCTTGTGATTGGCAAGTCTTCATTTGAATGGAGCATCTAAAAAGAAAGAAAAGGGGAAATACCTTTAGGCCATGTTTGGATGGCGGAAATTTTCTAGAAAAGTTTGGAAAGAAAAAATATTTCTAAAATTCCTACTTGAACCAACTCTATTCAATTTCTTTTAGAGTGACATTGATACAGCTCTAAATTAACCATAACCATATCATGAGCAATGATATATACAAGGGAGCCTTTGCATAAAGAGCCAAAAAAGGGCTCTAGATTGGATCCAAGTCATTTTTTCGTTACAATTTAAAATTGGTTAAAAAAGTAAAATGTTACATTTGATGATGTGGATCCAATCCTGAGCCCTTTTTTGGCTCTTTATACAAGGGCTCCCTTGTATCTAAGGGTGTCAATTTTGGTTCGGGCTCGGAGGCTCGCTCGGCTCGGCTCGTTAGCTCACCAGGCTCGTTAAGCTTAACGAGCCGAGCCTAATTTAGGCCAGGCTCGGCTCGGCTCGTTAAGGCTCGTTAAGAATTTAATATATTTAAATATATATATTATATATTAATTTATACATTAAAAGGGTTGTCCAGGGAGTGAAAGCGGGGGGCAAAATATGTCACTTCATTTTTGGAATCCCATTTGTTACTAGGACCACCCCCCATAGTGTAAAAAAAGTTGTCAAATTACACTAGTAGGGCTGTCCAGGGAAGATGAGGGAGTGTGAACATAATATAACCCGAGCTCGGTAAGGCTCGCGAGCCGCTCGCCGAGCCTGACCGAGCCGAGCCGAGCCTGGCCAACCTCGGCTCAGCTCGGCTCGTTTACACCCCTACTTGTATCTATCATTGCTCCTTTAAATTCTGAAAAGAAAAAAAATCCTCCAAAATTTTTTTCCATTATAAATGTTTCTCTTGGAATCCAAGCAGGGGCTAGTGTGGTTTTTTTTTATATGGGAAAGTAGTGTGGTTTTTGGAAACCCTCAATCAACCCACTGCCATATGTACGGTGATCAGGTCCATCAATACTGTCGGCCTTCACAAATCCCGTGTATTTCCTTTGGCTCGACTCTCATCCGACAATTCTACAACTTCGATTGAGCAAAGATGAAAAAGATTCCCTCTCATACCTCAAAGGTGGCCAAAGAGGTCTCGATTCAGAGTCACATACCTTATACCTTGAAAGGACACCTTCAATAGTCACGTTTTGGCTATAAAAAGTAGGGGACTGATGAATCGACTCCCTAATATCTTAAATCGACTCCCCATGTGTCTTTCTCTTTCCACTTTCTCTCTCTAACCCAGAGGAGAGAGAAAGACACATGGGGAGTCGATTTATCACTGGCCAAAGTATTGTTTCCTTTATCTTCAAACACAAAAAAATGTAGTACATGTTTTTTCTTTGTTCTTTATCTGGGCAAGTAGGAGTGGTACGCTGTGTGTTCAACTCTCTCCGATTGTATAGATCATAGAGAAATAGACAGTGCATCGGGCTGGTGTATTCTAGGGGTGGTTTTATCCAGATCGGTTGCACTAAAGTCCGCATAATTCCAAATTTACTTTAAAGATTGGTGTCTAGATTTTGTATTCTAATTCGTTTTTATTTTTTTCACCAAAAACAAAGTGCCCAAATTTCTTCAGATTTTTTCTAGTATCACCAACATATGCCACATATGCTGTGGATTTTGTCTATCAATACGAGATCGTCTTGTTGGTCAATCTAAAAAATAAAAAGTGAAATGGGTGTTGTTAGTAAAATTTGAACCAATTAGATGGACATAATTGTTTGATTAGCACTATTTCTGTGTTATAATTGATCCGCATATTGGCCCACCAGATCAATCATCTCAATAATTACGTCATATGCGCTAATCAACAATCAACCATTGGGATTTCCTTCTTAGGCTCTTAGGCCCCATTTGGATTGCAAGAAAAACATTTCTGGCTGAATTTGTTTTTACACAATTTAGAAGGAAATGATATGATTATGGTTAATAGAGATAGATATCATCGTAAATTGAAGGTCTATCTACATAACAATTGAATAACTTTCGTTCAAAGTTATCTTTTTGAGTGTAAAAAGAAAAAGTAGATTTTTTTACAAATAATTTTCCTTTCCAAACTTTTCCAGTAAATTCCTGCTATCCAGGCATGGCCTTAAAAGACCTAGCTAAGAACACATTTTCTTCTTTCATTATTGTTCTAATTAATTTTTTTGAGCCGAAAAATATCGTTGAATTTAGTCTATGGGACGGTTAGGCTTTTCATTTTTCATTTTATATATCTAACTACTCTTTTTATGATATTTTTTGCCATGTGTAGAATATTGACATATATTTTAAACCACGATAGATTATAGAAAATAACAAGATATAGATTTCGTCATTATTTTTATTTGTTATATAATAAGGTTTCTAATTATAATAAGAACTTTAAATCTATAAGATATTAAAGAGCGTGAGCACGCGCTATGCATGAAATTATATAAAGTATATAATATATGCATAGATATTTTACATTTTTTAGTAGATGAGATTTTACCTTTATAAAGGTTTTAAATAACTTAGAGGCCATCACATGATAACCCATGTTTTCATATTATGAAGGGAAAAATACAGATACACCCCTTCAACTATGGCCAAAATCCACTTCTAATCCCGTGGTATCGAAGGTACCAAAGACACCCCCTCAACATTATGACATTTGTAAGTAGACGTCCTGACTTTTCATCCTATAGTTCAAAATTCATCAAAGACACCCCCTGATAATTTCTTCGTTCCCGTCCACCATGACACGTAACAAGCATTATTGAAAGATGAGAGGGTGTCTTTGGTAGCTTATGTTCCCAATGACATAGGCATGCGCAACTATAATTTTGAAAAAGAAAATACTTTTATGAGGAATGCTAAAGTGACGGGTGCCTTTGCAAAAACCAGCTACAAGGCTGCACCCATGGGACAATCATTGCAAATTGCATATATAATGGCATAGAAAAACAAAAAAATAATTGAATACTACTAGAAATGATATATTTGCCCACTTTTCTTCCCCGAGCCACCCTCATCAGGTGTATTTATTTATGATTACTTAGTTTTACCTACAACGAGGTGGCCTGGGGAAGAATAGGGGTGAATATATCATTACTAATAAGCACTTTGGTGAGATGGTCTAGTAGGTGTGCACTTGTAGAATATGATGAGATGACCTACATGGTTTTGGTCCCATTTAAAATGGACATGCCACGCATAAGATAAAAAATTATAATAAAAAAATTGATTGTGCAGTCATGCTCTGATAGGAACAGGCATGCTAACCTCTCTCGGGGCAAGAAATTGGAAACCCAATTCAAGGGATTCGATGGCCGAAACGTTTTTATCCCCTGCGGATTTCAAGCGATTGAGAAGAAGAGGGGAACATCATTTCTTCTTTGGGCTCCTCTGCATTTACATAGAAAGACTTTTCACAGTACAGATGGATGCCAAATGTGGTGATGTTGACACACGCAAAATGTGACGATATGTCGATACTTACAGAATGTGAACGACTCGCGATTGGTCAAATGTCGATGTGCGCAGAACTCAGAAGACGCCCGTTGATGCACGCAGGATGCAAATGACTCTTAGGGTCGACAGACCGTTCAATTCATACTATAACGATTGAACGACACAAACAAAACGCCAGTGCGAGGAATAGTTGAATTAAAGAGAAAGACTCACCTAGGAAAATGAATTCATTGCTTTCTTAATCATGATAAAAAAAAGCTACATCTATCAAAAGTAAAAAGTACAGTGCTGAAAAGATAAAGATAAAATGCTAAAACATATTTGAATTTGATTTTGAGACCTCTATCTTAGAGACAAACGTCTCATTATATAGCCTTATCTGGGTGACCGTTCCTTATTACCCCAGGTTCTCTTGGAGGGTACTTTTTGGTAACTGCCCATGTTGGGCTTCCTTATTCTCACGTCCTCTATTCTTCCACCTTCTCAAAATTAGCACGACTTCATTGAAATCAGTCCATCAAATTAGCACCACTTCATTGAAATCAGTCCATCGAGGCAGTATCTATCTTGGTGACTCGATCACGCTTGACCAATTGGCCTCATGACATCATTGACCCAGTCCAAATGAATCTCCACCTGACAACCCAGTCTTTATGACCGATATTTAGTGTAAACATTAATATAGAAGTTTTTGGCGAACTAGGCTAGATGGATCAAGGGTCTAGATTATCCAATCACGACATTTAGGTAGGCTATGATAGATCAAGATCAACGGATCTAATTACCTTATTGAGTCAGAATTAGGCACTATGAAAAGGTAAATCGAGGGCTATGTAGGGCAAGGTAAAAGGTAATTAGAATTTAGGAATGTGGTTGGTGGGCCCACTGAAATATGCAACGTGAAGGAAAAGTAAAAACTAGTGGAAGAATGTGTCGTCATTGACTCATTGGTGGGTCAGAATCACATGGAGGTCGGCAGATGTGAAAAAGACGTCCACGTGTCGACCGACAGGCCACCTTAATGACGGTATCTTTAATTGATGAGATATTAAGATAAGGGGGGTGATTCCCCCCCCCCCTTCGAGAAATAATGCGCCCCTCTTTTAACGTGAATTTTGGGCAGACTTTAACGTTTTTTTATCTCAAATCACGTTAACACTAACACAGGGCGCATTATCCTATAGTGGGGCGAAAACATATCGCTCGGAAGGTAAAACACTGACATTTTACACGATGTTAGGAATAGGACAAGGGCGCTGATATTCCCCCCCCTCCCTTAGGCTATTTCCCCCCGCTTGACGGCCGCTAACGCTAACCGTTAGGCTATAACGGCTAACTCAAAACGGAGGTTAAATTCCCCTTTTTTTTCCTTTTTGTTTTTGATGACGTAGTGTGTCTCCACCTCCCTTGAATCATGTTAGTGTGTTTCCCAGCTAGCTCTCTCTCTCTCTCTCTCTCTCTCTCTCTCTCTCTCTCTCTCTCTCTCTCTCCACAACAAGAAAAGTTGATGGCCCCCCAAAATTCTCCTCCTTGTGCCCAAATCCAATCTCTCTATCTCCACAACAGGAACAGTTGGTGGGCCCCCAAAATTCTCCTCCTTGGTGTCCAAATCCAACCCACTATGACAGAGTACCGTCCAGACCATAGGATGATCCAAGCGGTCCATTTGATAGGCCACATCGTAAATATGTTGTGTCCCAAAAAACCATTTCCATAAGATGATTCTAGCCCTCAGATATAAAGAAAAATTGCTTATTATGGAAACCTCTTTAGATTGGAGGGTTGTGATCATCCTATGCTATTTGGCTTTTGGGGCACAACTCATTTACGTTATGGCCCATCAAATGGACGGCTCGGATCATCCTATAGTCTGGACGGTACACTTCATTTTCAAAAATATGGGTGGGGCCTAAATTGAGCCTTAATGTTACTGTATGAACCACACCATAGGATGATCCAAACCATGGATGGCTTGGATTATCCTATGTTGTGGACGGTATGCTTCAATTTGAAAAATATTGTGAGGGCTATGATTGGGCCTTAATGTTACTGTACGACCAACTCCATAGGATGATCCAAACCATTCATTTTATGGCCACAATGTAAATAGGTTGTGCCCCAAAAATCATTTCCATAGGATTATCACAACCCTACAATCTATAGAGGTTGCATAAGATGTAGTTTCTATTTAGATCAGAGGGCTAGGATCAGCCTATGGAAATGATATTTTGGAACGCAACCTATTTACGTTTATGGCCCATCAAATGGACGGTTAGGATTATCCTATGGTGTGTTGTTCAAAGATGGCCCCACCATTCCACAAACAGTTTCCGTTGGGCCCACCAACTATTGTGTGTGTGTGTGGAGAGAGAGATGTTGACTTTTTATGTGAAAAAAAATTGTTTTGTAATTTAAACTTACAATGGGGTGTTTTTAGTCATTTGTGTTTGTCCTTAGTTGGGACTTGCTTTATGCTTTTGGGCTTCTCATTCAAAATATTTGAGCTTCCCTCCAAAAGGACTAAAGTCATGAAAAAACTTTAGTCCTAGATGGGAAGTGTGAGAGGGTGAGAGTGGCCATATATATACTTTTACTCTTTTAACCTTGTGAATGAGCAAGAGGTTATGGGGATCCTACGTGCACGGATCGCCCACTTGGGTCTGGCGGGCTTTTGGTCTTACCACACACGCATGCGGCCCGGCCAGGCCCGACGCGGATCGCCCACTTGGGCGTAAGGCTTTTTCCTTTCTATTATTTATTTTTTTCTTTTCAAGAGTTTATTTAATTTGTTTTAACTCTTTCTGTTTTTTTCTTCTCACGCACTAAAAGAGTGCGACGTTTCACCCTAACGTGTCGATTGACTTTCTTTAAAATCGATTTTTAGAGAAAACAGAAAGATATCATTGACGGATTCTTCCTCTGCTCTTTTTCTTCTCTGGTTTTCTCTCTGGTTCTGCTCAAGGCTTTTGGCAAATATAAGCGAGTTCTTAGGCATCCGGGCTGCGTGAGTGCACACCCCTGGAGCGAGAGTTGTTGTATCCTGGAGGCATACGCCGAGACGCCCATCTGCACCGTTGATTCGTCATAGTGGGGGCGAGATTTGCCTTAAGGACAACGAAGATTCTTCGTGCCTCAACTTGATAAGTGATCTAACGATTTTTCTTTTCGTTTACAGTTTATTATTGCAGAAAATAGTACTGTTGATTTCTGTCTTCAAATTGTGAGGTTAATTCGTTATAAGGTATTCTTGAATCCTAAATTACAGATATGCACATCAATTTTTCTAACAAGAGAGAGACCGGTCAAATTGGAAACGTGACATATACGTTAAAGCCTAACGTTGCCAAGGGGGGAGATATCATCGCCCATAGGATAATCCTATGATTTATGCTGCAAGTCCTATTTACTCATCAACTAAACGGTTTAGATCATCATCCTATAAAGCGGGGCCTACTTTTAGAAAAATACTAGTTAAAACTCTTCTCTACAAAACCATCTACATGTGGAAGTAGGCCATGTGGGCTCCACTACAAAACCACAAGGTGCAAATATCATTTTCTTTGGTAAAAATCTTTGGAAGATCTTCGAAATCTAGAAGATATTTGTGACTACTATATGGACAACCCATATGGTGAGCTTCATTTTCCCTTTCAATGATTGCATCGTCCAAGTGAGAAACATGTGCCTACATGTTAATATCACATGTTGTATTGTGCCACATTTTGTCAGTTGATTCGAGGACTTTAGAGAGAGAGAGAGAGAGAGAGAGAGATCTACTGCTCTATTGGTGTTAGAGAGTGAGAGATCTCTCACACTCTAACAAGTATAACTTGGCTCTATTTCGTAGGAGTAGTAACGAAACTACCTATCATCTAATCCTAGATGATCCAACGGTGAGATATCTCACACTCTAACAAATAGAACTTGGCTACATTTCATAGGAGTTGTTCCTTCATCTCTCCGTCAGAAGCTCAAATTCATAGAGGAGAAGCGAATAATTACATCTGAGAGGTCATTGTACCTTCTTATAAGAAAAAGATAGCAAAACTTCGTTTTAAACAGTGTTTTGTAGGCACGCCGTTATGATACTCCGGTTACCAAATTTTGGCCTAAATGTTGAAATTTTGGTTCGAAATTTTGAGAAAATGCAATTTTTTTTCAAAAAAAAAGAAATGTTACAGAATTTCGGCTGAAATTTCGAAATGAATTAAATAAGCCTTTTAAATTATTACCAAATTTCGACCGAAATTTCAAAATTTCAGGGGTCCGAAACTGGTACCAAAACCGAAATTTTAAACCATGGTGCTGCTATCATTTCCTTTTTTTTTTTACCATACACAATACTAAACTCGAATTTTTCCGTTCTCTTAGTTTGCAGTTTCACTTTCGAGAATAAAACCATCAGTGGTACTGTGGTAGTAATCAATAGATAACCTCAACTAGTCGATTGTGCCACAATAAATAATATGACTAGGCTTTGTTTCTTTCGATGTAAAATGGGCACAAAACAAATTTTTCTTTCTTTTTAAGTGGAAAACTGGACGTAAAATTTATTTTACACCAATTTTCCGTAGAAAGAAATGGAGCTTTAAGAAATATCATACAAAGCCCCCTTGTTTTTGTCTCAATATGAGATGCACTGATTACCCTTATAATTAACCTTTATTGATCACCCTGGTCAATGGTTAACTCCAATGGTTAACTCCAGTAATTTCACTCTTACTCTCATTCATCAATCTAAACCGTCGATCGCTCATATAAGATCTGACATACAGGTCTATTGTGAGAAACATGGAGAGAGAGAGAGAGAGATATGATACATTATTTTTCTCTGTGTCGTGTAAATAAAGGATGAGAGAAAACATAGTTTCTTTTTAAGAAGAGGAGGGTGGTTTTGAGACATCGAAAAAATCTCCATTCTCAAAGAATCTCCAACTTGTCTCACCCTCTCCGAAAAACTAGGTCTTTTGCTCTTTTGTGAAGGGCTAAGATTAATCTCACTTAAAACATGTTTTTTTTTAAATCTCAGTCTTAGCAAAAAAAAGTGGAAAGCTCATTTCTAGGATACACAATTAGTCGCGACAGAGGTGAAACCTCTTTAAATCAACTACAACATAATAGAGAAAGGAGAAATGTTTGAGAGGTCAGTCAAGCATAAAAAGCGTTGTCTTATTAAATCAAGCTTCGAATGCCCAGCAATGACAACCAAGATAACATGGTAGCAAAAAAATGGTTAAGGCAATCAAGAGATGAAAATGGGAATCGTTGTAGCAATCGAACCCAAATGCGCCAGATTTTCATTGTTGATCGTCAATGGAGATCCACGAATCGGAGGCTCTTTGAAAGTTCCTTCACATACGTAGGCTTGGGTGTTGACCTTGGCCGCCAAATTGCTCACTTTGGTATAGGATTTTGAATTCAAAGCATCAAAGGCTAGTCTAATATCATCAAGGGATTGAGCATACATATCGAAACACGCGCTAAGCTTTTGCTTCAACACGGGGTCCATCTCTTTGCCAACCATGTCGGAGATGATTGCCATAGTGTCTGTAGCATTTCGTTTCATTAGATCGAGAGAGATCATCGAAAGGACAACAAGATCTGCGGTGGGGGCACGAGGATCAGAATCCAAAGACTGGACACAAAAATCATAGTATTGTGTAGGCTTGCACACCTTGTCTACTAATGGTGGGGTGGCGTCTTTCACACTCACCCTAGCAATAGAAGGATGGAACATGAGAAAGATCGAGAGAAATAAAAAACAACTAAAAGACCCCATTTCTTCTTCTTCTTCTTAGAGGGAGAAAAACTTTTTTGAGACTAACTTAATAACATGCTCCAAGCTCTCAAACTAATATCTTTCTAAAATAAGATTTTGTTGCTATTTGGGAAGGTTCATTAGTCATTACTTCATTACTTCATTTCAGATTTTTCTCTGGGAGAATAGTAAATTTTACCAAAAGTGGCGCAAATACAATTAATACACACTCAAGATAATGGAAAGTATTTGGTGGAGGATGATTCTTAGGGATCTTCTTACAGGATATTGTTTCAAATGAATACTATACTAAAAATGCCAACTCCCCTTTGCCTAAAAATCCACATGAGCAAGGAAATATATTTGGTGAAGATTTTTTCAACATTCTTTTGGAAAATTACCTACAATATCTTGAGTACAGTTTCTCAACAAGAAAACCCCTCAGAATTTTGCTATTTTTTAACGTTTTATGTGATGTTAAGATGGAAACATTTGCATGATTTTTGGGGCAAATATAGGAGATCTAAAGCAAAGTTGATCAAGAGAATGGTTCAGATTAATCGAATAAGTTGATCAAGAAAACGATTCAGCTCAACGGAATGACTATGAAGTCACTACAGAGTAATGGGTCGCATCTTTAACCGATCGCATCCATCCATTTGGTATGCTCTGCTGTTTTTGACAGTGAATGTGATGTTAAGGTTCGACGATTTACATTATTTTGAGGGGATTGGAGATCAAAAGCAAGGCCGATCAAGTGAACGGTTCGGATCTCTTTGTTGTTGCAATCCAATCGAATTAAAGAAAAATTCACATGAGAAGATGAATCTAATGCTTCCTCTCTGTTCCTGAGTTAGTTCCTTCAAATTCCCATCTCATATACATACATTTAAGCACTAAGTAAGATATACTATTGTGCTTGAAAGAACAATGGTTTATATTGACCTTGCTGCTGGAGCTAATGAAGTCATTTGTGGCTTCATTTTGTGGAAGGAACTCTATTAGACATAAAATCCCTGCTTATGGTTTCTGTTATATCCATATTTTTTAGGAGACTTTTGCATATTTTGGAGTTAACTACAGATCAAAAAGAAATTCTATGTAATTACAATGCCAAGAGCCTTCTTGCTGTCCCAGCCCACTAATATCTAGCTTCAGGATGTTTTCTGTTTGCCAAAAGGCCTAAAATGCTCTAAGATAAACCTAGGACATGTATATCTTCTTGTCAATTCATGGACATGTTTTTGTCAAACTGATTGCAAACTAATCCGCTTTGACGGCCCTTTTCTTCAAAATCAATGAAAGGCCTTTACCCACCTTGTTAAGTGTTAGTGATTTTGGATTTTCAAAATCATGTATTTTGCATGTTTTAGTGTTTTGGAAAATATTTTATCAAAAGCGTTTAGGAAAAAGAAAATATTTTCTTGGAAAGATTTGCTTTTACAAAAGGATGTAGAAGTGTAGTTGAAAAGATAGTCCCTTACCGGATGAGAGAAAAAAAAGAGAATGGCTTATAAAACACTACACTTTTCTATTACTTGTTTGATTGCACATTGGGTTCAACCCATGGTTGGACCCGCGGGACGGTGCAACGCACCGTTCGCTCACGCGCGCGCGGCGTGGGCAATGGGCTATAGGGCGCATAGTGGTGCTTTATTGGCGCTTTTTTAGGCGCACTTTGCACTTCGCGAGGAGCGATTGGAGCCTTTAATTTTTCCAGATTTCATCTGCACCGTTGGATCAAGATGAAGGTGAACCGGTCGGATGGATGGGTCAAATGGTTCGTAGGCCCATCAAGCCGAATGGTACGGTTGGGTTGGGCTTCGGTTCGGGCCTAATGGTCGGCCCAACGGGCCCATAACTCCAACGGTCAAAGAGTGTGATCAAATGGGTTGTGTCCCTTCCCCCAACGGTCAAGTGCCAAGGGGTTGCGATCCACACCATAGATGGTTGATCTAACGATGACTGGGTTGGAGAGAGGTTTTACTCAAACCAACAGTCACCTCTAGGATCGATCAGGACCGTTCAATATCAATGGGTGTGATCTAACGGTCAGATTTCAAACATTCTGGAAAGGTGCCCTGTAGAGGTATTTTTCACACTGAAAAGACACCAGGTGGTCTACAAAATGTGCAGAATTCGGCATTTCATATAGAAAAACGAATTGGCAATTCTGACAGACTTTACACTCTCTTCTACACTCCTACAAAATCCTCAAGTATTTCTACATACTTTTTTCTTTTGTTTACTGTTCTAGATACTGTTTTTCTGCAGAAACATTATCTAGAAATTTCTCTAAGGCTTGAAATTTCGGAAGCGCATTTCGGGTTTGATTCCGCTAGTGCTACGCGTCATCAAACATTAGTAGGGCTTCCCTACTAGGCTTCATTGTATCTTGGAGGCAATTCGCGGATCCCCTTTGCACACTTCTAGTGGGGGCAAATCTTGTCTTAAGGAAAGTGATATCACGCCTTGAAGCAACAAGTTTCTGTTTTCTATCAACAACAGTATCCTCAACATTTTCGAACATTAAGTACATAAAGTCGATGGCAATTCATTGAGTATCATACAATTCATGTGCACTAGTTTATAAGGGAATGCTTTACACTGTCATTCAACCAACACTAAAAACGGCTTTACACAAGATAATGGAGCCCTGGTTCTCATAAGGGCAAGATTGGAAAGGGTCCAAATCACCAATTACAATTAGAGAAAAATAAAAGGAAAAACAACATTTGATCTAGGAGGTTGGTTGGATGGAGTTGTCCTCTTCAAATGGTTGTGGAAGGTCCTCCAAGTGCACATTGCTTCAAGGAGGATGGAGGGATAGACGGAGATAAAATGCTCACTGCATTTGAATTCAAAAAGAAGATGCACTATCTTCCTCTTGGATGGCTTCACTAGCCCAAGGTAATCCATCCAACGGAATTTTCATAAAACAAGTGATAGCATATAAACACATTTTCCACTTAGTCCCATCTTATAAGTGGCTACTAGTAGATGTCCTCCCAAAACAAATTTGGGTGCCAATATCATTCTAGCACCCTTTTGAGAATAGTTAAAGGGCCATTGCATTAACCACACTTGTTTTTTTTTTGGGGTTAGGCAGGACCCCTACTAGATATATTAAAAGAGAAATTTTTACAAGATTAGGGAAAAATGGGTTGAATCCTAATCTATGGCTCAGTTGCTATCAATAGCAACCGGCCGTGATGAGGCTAACTGGACTCCTAACTTTAGGACTCCTTAAGACTTAAAATGTGACATAAGTGTCCTAAATGGGGCTTTAGTATTCTAAGGCTCTAAGGGTTGGCTCCATGCTTGGGTTGAATTCATGGAAGGGAATCATGCTTTCTACCCTTTCACCATTCGGCAAATAAATTTTGATATACTGTTGCCTGCCATTTTCTCAAGATTTCTGTGGACAAAGACCTTGGAGTCAACAATATATTTAAATTTAGATGCTAAAAAGTCCAGGGTTGATCGTAATGAAAAAACGATTATGAGTACAACTCTCTCATCTAGGATTACCTAGAATAGCAAGTTATGAAAGAAGTTAATATTTTTACGGTTTCTGTTTCAACAACTTAGGGATTACATGCATTCTAGAAAGTTATGTTATTCTGGAATTTTTCATGATTTTTAGAATTAAAATGAATTTTTAATGATTTTAACAAAATTAGGCCAGATTAATGGTGTTACAAAGCAACATATAACAAACATGCTCCAAATTAACCGTAAAACATGCTAATAGTAATAGAAAATCACAGTAAAAATTTCACATATTATTTCTAGAGTTTTCTAGTTTTAACAGATTTATTTATGTTCTGGGCGAATCAATTACAAATCAATAAAAAATATCAAAACATGAACAAAAATTTCAAATAATTCACAATATGATGTTTTTGGGTCAATTCACCTTCATACGAAATTTTAGCTTCTTAAAAGTTCATTTGATGGTATCTCCTTCATACATGTGAAAATAAGTGATTTTCATTTAAACATTTCAGTAAATATAATAAATAAACTCAAAATCTTTTGAAATTTTTTGTGTGATATTCAAATATTAAAGGGATACTGGGAATAAAATTTCGTCCAATTTTAAATTGTTTTGATACATGAACGATTTTTATTAGTCGAATTTCAGGTATTTTGAACAAATTTTAAAGTTAAAACTCAAAAAATATAACATCACCAAAAATCGTTGGATTTAAACTACTCGCTTTGTAAATCGACTCAAAGACCACTTGAAACCCTCAAGATAAACGAATTCTACTGAAAATTTTTGGATTTCTAATGTTCTTTTAATCCAATTGAAACTCAGAAAATATAACTTCGCGAAAAATCCTCGGATTTGAAATAGTTGCTTTGTAAATCGACTCAAAGGCCACTTGAAACCCTAATTGGTTGAATATCCATTTGTCCACATGTAACATGGTTCTTCTTCCACCAAAATAAGTAATAAAGCAAATTGACCTATCATAAATCATATTAGATCATGCATGACAACCTCTCATGAAATTTTCTACAAAAACCCTTGGAGAAAACAAAGAAAAGACACCCCTAAACATGCTAATGGTTCTAGATTATATGGAATAAGATACTAACCGTTAATCACTTTCCTTGTCTCTAAGGTGTGTAAATCCATGATACACGCTTTGTCACACCTTGTATATGCGCAATAAAAAATCCAAAGATCGCCTCAGAGAAGAGTTGCTTCGACTAACAAGTAAGAAGATGAAGGAGATGGATTTGTATTACTTGAATTTTGAGAAATATTGTAAATTCCTCCCCAAAGAAGAAGTGGGAGAATTTTCTTGGAGAGAGCAAGGGTTGGACAAATTTCCAAGAAGGAGAAAAGGAGGTGTTGAGTTGATTTTTATAGAAAAAGTTAGGGTTGAGTGAGAATTGGAAGTTTCCAATGTGAGCTCTCTCTCTCTTTTTAGCTTGTTTCCTAATTGTTCCATTGACTTTCTTTGTCAATTGTTTCCAATTTGAATTTGTTTCTTAATAGTGTTTCTTGCAAGCTAAGCCATACTAATTATCGCAAGGGAGATCTTTTAAGATCTTTCTAGAAGCTCACACACATAGGAAACAACCTATTATGAAATATTCCCGTTCAAAAAGGACTGTCCAATGTTGAAGCTCATTTTTAACCAATTTAGAGGAAAAATCAGGAAAATTCATAAACTATAAAGTTGTAGATCTTTTCGAGATCTTGCCAACAAGCACAAGTGCAATATTTTTGGACATGTAAAATATTATGGTCGTTTTAGTAACCTGACTATATTAGCACTTTCTAGAATGAAAGAATCTTTTCATGAGTTCTTTTTAAGATTTTTATTTTTGTACACAAATTCCAACCATATGGGGGACGCCCAATAAGTGGGGACCACATGTTGGCCAACCACGCCGAACTACACATTTGGTTCCCACATGGGCCATTTCAATTATGGGCTTTTAAATGAGTTTTAGACTTTTTCCAACCAAAACCCAATACAAATCAGTGAAATTCAAATTCTTATAAATCGGCCCAGCCCATATGGCATCCATGGTGGATCCCCAACTGTCGATTGCTCATATAAGATCTAACATACAAGTCTTTTGTGAGAAACATGGAGAGAGAGAGAGAGAGAGAGAGAGAGATATGACACATTCTTATTTTTCTTTGTGTCGTGTAAATAAAAGATGAGAGAAACAAATAGTTTTTTTTTTAAGTAGATGAGGGTGGTTTTGACTTTTGAGACATCGCGCGAAAAAATCACCATTCTCAAAGAATCTCCAACTTGTCTCACCCTCTCCTAAAAACTAGGTCTTTTGCTCTTTTGTGAAGGGCTAAGATTAATCTCACTTAAAAACTAGGTCTTTTGCTCTTTTGCTCTTTTTTAAATCTCAGCTCTTAACAAAAAAGTGGAAAGCTGATTTCTAGGATACACATTTAGTAGCGACAGGGGTGAAACCTCTTTAAATCAACAACAACATAATAGAGAAAGGAGAAACGTTTGAGAGGTCAGTCAAGCATA
This sequence comes from Tasmannia lanceolata, assembly GCF_043159265.1. Lineage (NCBI taxonomy): Eukaryota > Viridiplantae > Streptophyta > Magnoliopsida > Canellales > Winteraceae > Tasmannia > Tasmannia lanceolata. The sequence goes on along the minus strand of NW_027518679.1, from coordinate 26,278,726 downwards.
AAAAGCATACAAACAAAAGGCTGTCTTATTAAATCAAGCTTCGAATGCCCAGCAATGACGACCAAGATAACATGGTAGCAAAAAAATGGTTGAGGCAATCAAGAGATAAAAATGGGAATCGTTGTAGCAATCGAACCCAGATGCGCCAGATTTTCATTGTTGATCGTCAATGGAGATCCACGAATCGGAGGCTCTTTGAAAGTTCCTTCACATACGTAGGCTTGGGTGTTGACCTTGGCCGCCAAATTGCTCACTTTGGTATAGGATTTTGAATTCAAAGCATCAAAGGCTAGTCTAATATCATCAAGGGATTGAGCATACATATCGAAACACACGCTAAGCTTTTGCTTCAACACGGGGTCCATCGCTTTGCCAACCATGTCGGAGATGATTGCCAAAGTGTCCGTAGCATTTCGTTTCATTAGATCGAGAGAGATCATTGAAAGGACAACAAGATCTGCGGTGGGGGCACGAGGATCAGAATCCAAAGACCGGACACAAAAATCATAGTATTGTGTAGGCTTGCACACCTTGTCTACTAATGTTGGGGTGGGGTCTTTCAAACTCACCCTAGCAATAGAAGGCTGTAACATGAGAAAGATAGAGAGAAATAAAAAATAACTAAAAGATCCCATTTCTTCTTCTTCTTCTTCTTATTGAAGAATTTTAGAGAATTTCTAGTATTCATGAATGAATTACAATAGATCTCAAGGTGTGCTTATATAGAGCACATACAAGATAAACATAGAAAGCAATAAACTTAACCAAGGCAAGAGATAATTCTATAAATCCTACCTACTAAGATTAGCCTAATTGCAAATTTAAGCTACCTTCCTAATCTAGCCAGGTTACCCCATTCAAGCCACTTGCCTAATCTAGCACCATGGTGATCCAATGGTGTGAATTCAACATAATCTGATTTTGAGATCTCACATATTCTAACATGCCCCCTCAAACTCTAACATCCCCCCCTCAAATATATATGGATTGAAAATCGATAAGCGTTTGATTCCAATAAAATTCCCAAAGAAGAAATGTAAATTTTTTTGACGCACACCGTTACGATTGATGTCTGCTTGTTGTTGTTATTGCTGAAGATGAATTGCCGCCTGTTGTTGAAGAATGTATCACACGAAAGATGAGCTGTACAGAGCGTCAAAAAATTGAATTGGACTCTAGCCGGAATGGGCGAGTCTTTTGGCCGGTTTTGAATACCGAACATTCTGGAAATGGGTCACCATGAACCAAGGCCTCGATGGGCAAAAAGGATGCCTCGATGGGCGAGAATAGGCCTTGATGAGCCAAACACATGGGTCGGCAAGTACCGATCCTCATGGAATTTGACTCTCTCAGGCACGAATCTCAAAGAATGGAGGCCCCTCAACTGATTTGAGTAATCGATTTCAGGCACGCACCTTGAAGAAGTACCTCAACTGAAATAGGACAAAGAAAAAGAGACGGAGAAGGAAAAAATGACAACAAGCTACTCAGATGACAAATATCGGGACAATGCGTGAAAAACAATGCATATATCAAATATGGGGTCTTGAAAGAGCATGAGTGAATTAAAAATACTAGGGGAAATATAGAAATTGAAATCAAGGGGTGCATGAATCAAAAGACTGGATTTTGAAATACCAAAAGAAGGTGTGCAATTATGGAGATGGAGAATGGCAGATCAAGGAAAACAAAATGAACGAAAAAGTAGGAGACTGCAACGTAAGAGTAGGGAAAGAAAACCTAAGGAAGAAGAGGTAGGATTGGCACAACTGGTAGAAGTGTTGATGATGGGTGCAATGTCCGGCGGACGGCCGTCCGCTAGATCGACCGTCCGCCGGAGGACGCACTCGCGAATGTTGTGATTAGCAGGTCGCTCGGATCGACTGCTCTGATACCATGAAGAAATTTTAGAGAATTTCTATTATTCTTGAATGAATTACAATAGATCTCAAGGTGTGCTTATATAGAGCACATACTAGATAAACATAGAAAGAAATAAATATAACCAAGGCAAGAGATAATTCTAGAAATCCTACCTACTAAGATTAGCCTAATTGCAAATTTAAGCTAGCTTCCTAATCTAACCAGGTTACCCCATTCTACCCACTTGCCTAATCTAGCACCATGGTGATCAAACGGTGTGAATTCAACATAATCTGATTGTGAGATCTCACATATTCTAACATGCCCACTCAAACTCTAACAGAGGGAGAGAGGTTTTTTTTGAGACTAACTTAATAACATGCTCAAAGGCTCAAACTAATATCTTGCTAAAATAAGATTTTGTTGCTATTTGGGAAGGTTCATTAGTCGTTACTTCATTTTATCATTTCAGATTTTTCGCTTTCGCTGGGAGAATAGTAAATTTTACCAAAAGTGGCGCAAATACAATTAATACACACTCAAGATAATGGAAAGTATTTGGTGGAGGATGATTCTTAGGGATCTTCTTACAGGATATTGTTTCAAATGAATACTATACTAAAAATGCCAACTCCCCCTTGCCTAAAAATCCACATGAGCAAGGAAAAATATTTGGTGATGATTTTTTCAAAATTCTTTTAGAAAATTACCTACAATATCTTGAGTACAGTTTCTAAACAAGAAAACCCCTTAGAGTTTTGCTATTTTTTAACGTTTTATGTGTTGTTAAGATGGAAACATTTGCATGATTTTTGGGGCATATATAGGAGATCTAAGTTTCACATGGTATATATCAGAGCTTTTGGAGTAACTGGTAGTTTCACATGGTATCAAAGCAAATGCCTGGGTTCAAACCTCCTTCATAGCAAAAAACCACATGCAATGGTCAACCCAAAAAGTGGGGACACATGTGCCACGTGTAGGCCAACCCAAAGAAAGAGGGGCCACACGTGAGGGTGTGTTATAAAGTATAAAAGATTAAATGATGCCTTCTCCAACAGGCAACAACTTAAGCTTTTGGAGTAATTGGTTGTTTCATATGATGCCATGTTAACTTACCAACTTCTCCAAAAGCATTAGCTTCTGGAGTAATTGGTAGTTTTCACAAAATGTGAATCTTAACTTAAAAATTACGTACAAGATATATCAGTCTCAACCCAAAATAATTAAAAAGGAAAAAAGAAAAAAAATGTGGATCTTAACTAACAAATTTCAAGATATATCAGACTTATCAGTATCAGTCCAAATAATTAAAAAAAAAGAGGAAAAAATCCCACAATAATTAAAATGAAAAGAGAGAAAACGCGGATCGTAAGTAATGAATTTTAAAATATATCAGATTTATCAGTATCGGTCCAAAATAATTTTTTTTTTAAAAAAGAAGAGAAATAACTGAATTTCTTAACTAATAACTTGCAAGATATATGAGTATCAGCCACAGTGGCGAGATGATCTAGAAATCGAGCATTTAAAACCTTGGCCCCACTTGCAACAGCAATAGCCCACTGATCTTTAAAACAGACTTAGGATCAAATTTAGCATCCCCTTATGCATTATTGGTGTAGCCTTAAATGTACAGACTTCATGAAGGAAAACAACAAAAAAGGACTCTACCAAGCTCAATGATTTGAGATAGAATGAGGAAATCGTTGAAAATTCATGATGACAAACTAGAGCTATCCATACAACTGTTACTTGCAAAAATATTACCGTCAAGTTGATACATGATGGTGCATATTTTTTCAATAAAACTGACTCCAAAGATCGATGATCTCGTCTTAATGAATGAAAATGACTGGCATATGTACCCAGTTATGAGAACAATTGAGTTGATGGACCATCACAAGGTGACCTCGTGAGCCTAATCGGATTCAGAATGGACGTCTCATTCGAAAGATTGATTGACGCATGCAAAAATCAGTGTCTTTTTCATATATAGAAATAATCGATGAGCTGTGGTATCAAGGGCAATAAGCCAGACTTTGTGATGGTCAACAATATTCATGGACCTGGTCGCTATACAAATTAATGGCAGTGGGTCTATGCTTTCATTGAGGATATGGTTCTTTCAATGTACAATGGGGGTAAAAGAAAGTTAGTGAGCGTGTCTATGGTCATTCACTATTTATTGAGGAGTAAAAAAAGACAATATTCATGGATCTGATCCCCATAGGCAAGGTAGTGGGTCTATGTGTGGTCATTTTATTTTACATCAAAAGAAATGAATCTTAAAGAAAAGAATGCTAGTTGTAAAAGGTGTTTCCTTTCTCAGTATATAGGGGAAAAGGTACAAGTGACGACTACTTGATCAATGACCCAAACACTCCCTTGCCAGTTATTCTAAGAATGAAAACTGACCACCTTTCCCCTCCTTAACCTTAATTTTTGTGGCACATAATCTTTACCCTCGGGGTGTTGTGTGATTGAACTCATGTTTTCTAGCTCGAAGTACTTTTTTCTTTCGCTTCCCGATTCAATATTACAGCAATTTCATAGCATTTTTTCTTCAACTATAGTATTATCTTCCATGTATTAGTAAATGGGATTTGCTAGCGTCCATCGCAGAAGGCATTTGCGACGGACGCTACTACGCTAGCAAATGTTGGCTGCTCTAACATGCAACAGACCATCCGCGAAATGCCTTTGCGATGGACGCTAGCAAATCCCTTGGTAAATTCTAGGCTTTCTATTGGATCTTTTTTTGTCTGTTTCCGTTTCGTTGGGTGCTTTTGAATCATTTTTTTACTGTTGTTTTTCTTTATTAGATGTGATTTATATACATCTATGGATTGCAATTCATCATTTTTTGACTCAAATGAAGAACTGGGGCCTAATCATCTTTTACATTACTAAAACAGAGGAAACAATTCCATCAATATGACTAACAATGGGTCCAGACTTCAAAATATCTAAATTTTTTTGAGAAGTTGAACTCTGAAAAGAGAGACAATGGGTTTCATACCCAAACAAAATAGAGTTTACACTCTCTGGAACAAAGACATAATCCATCATTTAATGGGTCAACACAGAATCAAAGACCCAGGAGTCTCATAGGATACTACGATAGTTGGTTCTTATTTCAAATATTATTTTAAGTTAAATCTTATTTGCAAGTAGGACATTGAGGCCATTTTGGAAGCCATTAACTAGGATCATATGCAGATAATTTTTTTAAGGGTATCTAGAAAGGCTCTTAATCTCTGTGAGAAGGGTGGGTGTTAAATTTGAACTATCTAAACAGAGCATATACCCTCTAACATGAGTGCTTTGCTGCCCATTTTTATCACAACTTTCCCCACCTGTCATCTCCCCTGGTGCATGTGTCTTCTTTCGGTGCGACAATCTCTCTACTTCAAAAGGCCACCTGTGACTTAGTTAGGACAGTTGCACAGGAAGAAACCCTAGCATTGAAGGGGGGCTAATAATTCCCTTACAAAACCCATTGAAGTAAAAATTGATCATTCAGCCAAGTTTTTGCGTTAGTATCAATTGATTGCAAGAAAGCAGAAACCAAGTTCATCCTCCTTGGAATGCCAATAATTTCTCCAATAAATCTCCACTAATCCAGCAAAAAAAGAAAGAGCAGAACAAATAATAAGTATCTCGTAAATTTGGAGTAAAATTTAATCAAATGCTTTAAGAATTGATACACTCCTTGACCCCACAGTTCAGACTTTCCTTGGAAAGCCTCTTTCATAGCTAGCAGGAAAGCAGGGGCAAGAACTCCTTATGTCCACATTGTATCCAAATGGGCAGCATAAGTCTGTAGAATAGCACATCCATCCTCACCATAGCCATCTATATACTATACAAACAAAAGAAATATGAGCCAATTGTTTGATGAGTAATACAGATGTTGAGTTCATGGTATGAAACGACAAAGCAATTGACATATTTCTTTGAGATAAATCAGCACAAATTGACATATTTTCATTTGTTCAGAATTTAATTGTCATTTGCAGTAGTTGGACGTAACTTGAGATTCATGCAACAATTTTAGGGTTTATGCACTTCCTATCAGACACCCTTTTAAATTTACTTCTCTATACAAATGTTGTGCAAGAAAAAAAAACATGGGAAATGATCAAAATGCCCTCTTCTTCCCCAAATGAAAATTAGGGTTTTCATACTTGAAAACTGAAAAATTAGGGTTTGATTCAAATCCTCGTTTATTTATCAACACAAACCTTCAATGTAGGGTTTTATTTGTCTTCATTCACATCATTATCATGCTTTGAACAGAAACCCTAATATTTTAGGGCTTTTTTGTCTTTATCAGTGTTTTTTCTTAAAATGTGTGGTTTGATGTACCCATGGGGTAGGGTTTCATTGTCTGTGGTGGGGTACTGAGATGGGTAGACGATGGTGGTGGCCGGAGATAGAGACGACGACACATTCAACTCTAACCCTGACTTTTAAAATGTGACAAGTACACTCCTTGAAGTTACAATGGATTTTTTTAACGTGACAGAGTAGACGGTGAGGCGGAAATGACCAAAATGCCCTCTTCTTCCCCAAATGAAAATTAGGGTTTTCATACTTGAAAACTGAAAAATTAGGGTTTGATTCAAATCCTCGTTTATTTATCAACACAAACCTTCAATGTAGGGTTTTATTTGTCTTCATTCACATCATTATCATGCTTTGAACAGAAACCCTAATATTTTAGGGCTTTTTTGTCTTTATCAGTGTTTTTTCTTAAAATGTGTGGTTTGATGTACCCATGGGGTAGGGTTTCATTGTCTGTGGTGGGGTACTGAGATGGGTAGACGATGGTGGTGGCCGGAGATAGAGACAACGACGGAGGTGGTAGCAGTGGACGGAGGTGGTGGCAGTGGTCGGAGATTGCGACGGCGGCGGTGATGAAGAAAATGGCATAACCCTAATCCCTTTTCAAATGGCTTAAAACCAGTGACAAGGGTATTTCTGTCCTCAAAATCCTAACCCAGGTTAGTTTCAGTCTTTCCATCAAGTTAAATTGAAGGACCGTTGACGGAGGGGGTCTAACTTATACAAATTGAAACCTCAAGGGGTGTACTCGTCATGTTTTGAAAGTCAGGGATAGAGTTGAATGTGTCATAAACTAGAGGGGGTGTAAATGTATTTTTCCCAAGAGGAATTCTAGACTGAAGGGAGCCCTTGCAAAAAAGAGGAGAAAGGGCTCTCCTATTGGCTACACATCACCATCATGCATTAATAACGGCTGAAAAGTCAATCATGATGGTGATGTGCAGCCAATGGGGGAGCCCTTTTACCTCCTTTTTTCAAGGGCTCCCTTCAGTCTAGACTTCCTCTTTTCCCAAATGCATTTTTCCCAAAAAAATGACACTTGTACTATCTTTGTAGCCCTCTTCAACCATTAGAAATGACACTTGTACTATCTTTGTAAACTAAAATGTGTTCTCTCAACGCTGCAACCCAATTAATCATTCTACAACTCCTTTGTTTTTTTTGTAATATCTTATAATTTTAGTTTCTCTTTTTGGTAGGCATTGACCGATGCAATTAATTTTTAGAAACTCAACAGCAATTAAAAAATTGATTACAAAATTAATTTATATATTTAGGTCATATAAACGGAAGATAAAGAGTTTTAAAGTGCACCCAACAATTTTATGAATTTTGGAATATTTTATATGTAGTGCACATGAAGTTCAATATTTTCAAAATGAACTATGCAGCCCACATCATATGATGATCCAAACCATTCATTTGTTGGGCCACAACGTCGTAATTAGGCTGCAGCACTGCATGAATCATCTCCATAGGATGATCCTAACCCTTCGATCTACCATGGGATTGCCCATCATAGAAATGTCTATAGATCCTCTATAGATTGTAGGGTTAGGATTATCCTATGGAGCTAGTTTCTATCAATGAATGGTTTGGATCATCCCATGAAGTGGGCCCACAGTACTATTTAAAATATACTGAATTCAGATGCACACATCGAATAAATTCTCAGGGATTTGCTGGGTAATTTCACGGCTAACTTTTGCATATAACATGTAAAATCTCAGTTATTCGTAAAATTGAGTATTTATTTATATTTAGGAAACTAAGCTAGTCACTGATTAACCCACTTCCATAAGTCAAAGTTAGGGCTTCAACTTGGGTTAGGTTTTACCCGAGCCGAAAAGAAAATGAGTCGGGTTCAAAAATCCCGGGTCTTGGATAGGGTCGGCTTTTAAATTGGAAAACCCGACTCAATCCCAGGTCTTAAGTATCTCTTGAGGTGATCATGTATGTTATGTGAAAATATAGTGTCCTTCTCAAATTTATACACTTTATGACAGAAAATTAGAGATTTTTGGTGTGAAATTTTTTTTTTAAACTATAATCTTTAAAATTAGTCACTATCCCGCGCGAAAAAATAAAAATGAAGACCCAACCCGACCGGACCCATCCTGAGAAACTATCTTGGGTAGGGTTGGGTTTACGAATCTCGGGTTTTGCTGTAAAGAAAAAAAAAAAAAAGGCCCGACCCGAGATAATTCTCTAGTAGGGTAGGGTTTTGGAAAACCTGACCCACCCGACCCGAGTTCAAGTTGCACCCCCAGTACTCAAAGTGTTTATTATACTTACTGAATTTCAGCAAATTACTAAAATCTCCTCGTTTCTAAGCTAAGTGAGCAATATGTCTTGAATCGGCGGCCACTCCAATTGATAAGGACACCCTTTTAATGTATGATGACTATAATAGCCCTTAATTTCTCATTAATAAATTATTAATCCATTTATATTTAGACCCACGTTTGATCAATTTAGACCGTTTGATTACCTAAACGGTCCTGATTTATTAGTGACTTTAAACCAGTAGTTTAGGTTACCGTTGAGCATCTTCTCCCTAATCCTAATATTTAGCGCGAATATCACGATTGTGCGTTCTGAAGCTCGGACAAGCTCATTATTTTTCAACACTAAAACCCTAGCCTTAAACCCTGATAGTAAAACGAAACCCTATTTACAGTCATCTGAGATAGTTATTCTAGGGCGAAAATCACTCCCACATTCAGAAAAGGGTAGAGCCCAACTAAAACCCTAACCCTAATCCTTAGTAAAACGAAACCCTTATTTTTACGTTCTCTACTTTCTCCCCTGCAACTATGATTTTATCGAGGTTCCTTGGGCTATCCTCTGTTTTCCGGCCGAAGAACAGTGGTATGTCTTTTTCTCTGTATTTTTCTTCTCAATCAAGACTTTCCTACACAAATATATCTCAATATAATCTTATGATGTTGGGAGGAAGAAGAAGAAACATGGAGAAGAATTCACTAGTACAATTCCTCCCAATGAAGCCTCTCGGCTTCAGATTCAAATCCGAATGCCCAAATCTTGTTTTCTATGACTATAGAGATTTCAATTTGGCTTTCCTCAAAAACCGTATAGGCGAACCAATCCATTCTACTCCCCCAAACCTTGTCTTCTATGACAAGGAAAATCTATATTTGAAATTCCTATCCGTTGATGGAAATCTTGAACCTCATCTTTCGCTCGAACTCGTCCCCAAAACAGAAACTTGGGTCACTGCATCTTGCAATGGATTGCTCGCTGTGTATAATGGGAAACAACAGTACTTATATAATCCTGTAACTAGAGAAACCCATTTCATCCCTGACCCCCCTTTAAGGGATATCGAAGAAAAATTCAAGGGTCACCGAATAGAATTCTTCTATTATAAGGGATTGGCTTTCGACCCACTTTCGAAAGCCAATCCTTGTTATAAACTAGTTTACCCTTTCGAAGATTTGGTGTATCGCAGCCACGAACATGTACTTCGTTTCCTTGTATTTTCTTCGGAGACAAATGAGTGGGAGTTATCTAGAGCGAACATCATCGTCTCCTACGATTTGTATTTTGGTTCTCATTCATTTTACATAGGCGGCCTTTTGTATTGGAAAATTCAATATTCCCATAGCATTGTGGAGTTCAACCCTGATGGAAATCATGCCACTCTCATCCCACTTCCACCTGAAATCTCCACTATCATCCCACTTCCACTTGAAATCTACCCTGATGTAAAACATGCCAATCTCATCCCACCTGAAATCCTACTCGAAAAGGGGGTGGATCGAGAATATGAGGTTGCGATTGGAGAATGGGAAGGTACGCTTTGTTGCACTACTATAATCGGAGGCAGAAATAAAATAGAGTTATGGATCATGAACGAAGACAAGGAATTTTCGAAGATGTATTCGATTGGATTGGAGACAGTACTCAGAAAGAAGGAAGTAGACGTTCTGCATTCATGGCCATTGCCCTGTGAGGGTGGAAAGGTTTTGCTGTTTTGTATGGGATCGGCAGTCTTCTCTTATGATCCGGAAACAGAAGAGTTGAGAGAGTTCCACATGCCTGTTGAGATGTCTGATGGGATTAGTCCTTGTGATTATTACTGCCCTAACTTCATGGTTTACAAGAAGAGTCTAGTTCCATTACCTACGACGCCTAACGAGCCTTAAAGGTAAAATCAGTTTAGAGCTGCCTTTTCTTTTTCTTTCATCTTCTTGTTGTTCATGTTTTAAAGGTAAAATCAGTTTAGAGCTGCTTTAGTAATCATAAGCAAACTCTATTGACCTGTGGAACAGCTTCTCTATTGGAAAATCTGAGCTTTATACGTTCTGTAATGAGAACTCTTGGTGTTTGTTGAGGTTCATTTGCATGTTCTCTTTTGAATTCAAAGGGTTTAACTTGAAGTAGAAAGGTTGAATTAGGGATGATTTATAGTTACAAATTATATTAGGGAGAAATTTAATCTTTTACCGGAGATTTGGCTTAGTTGTCAGTTTTTATTTTTGTTCTGGAGTAATTCTAATTTGAGTTTTACTAGTTTAGAACTGTTTTAAAGTTATAAAGTGTGTAAGAAATGTATAGAGTGTAATTATGTGAAATAAGGAAAGTGTTTTGAGGTGAAAAGGGTGTATCTGTATCATCTAAGACTCTTTTTTGATTAGCATGGAATTGAAATTTATGCAAGTAGCTTTGCCTTTTGCCTGTTGTTTTCTCCTTGAGGCAACTCCATATCTTACTCTTTTTAAATATTGAGATATATTCGTGGTTTTGTTTTAGGTTAAATTTAGGCTTTTAACTTGTGATTGTTATTCTATTTCTGTTGCACCAACCCTAGGGTGTAATTGACTCAACCCCGTAGCATGCAAAAAGATGTCATATAAACTTGATCAGAAAACTTGTAAGAGATTCTTTATGCAGAGGTTTACTGGCATAGTCTCAAGATAGGGCTGTTAGATTCCCCTTCCGAAATTTCAACTACCATGTACTCTCCCATGGTGTTAATGCACACAATCCTGCATCATGCAAAGATATGTCATAAGCCTGATAAAAAACCACATGAAATGCATGTTTCTGGCTTAGCTTCATTGTCTCCATTAGATCATGTTCTTGCATGCAATTCGGTTTGCAATTCGGTCTCCATTAGATCACGTTACTTTGGGCTCAGGCTCGTTTACTGCTAATCGACGATTTTGTTAGTGTTTCTATACTCAAAGACTTCTTCTTCACTCTAGTATGAGGTCATAAGTGACTTAAGAAGGCTGCGATTTTTCTCTATCAATAGGGGTTGGAAGGTAGTGTTTAGACTTTTTGAAAATGTGATTTTTGGAGATTTGGGAGTTTGTAGGGGGCTTGGAGGTGTTCCAAGAGAGGAGATGGAGGTTTCATCCGTTAGAGATTTGCACCGTCATGGATTGATGTGCATTCCTCTTCGGATCATTGGTTCATCTTGTCAAGTGCAAGATCCGGCACACCGGGAGAAAATCTTGTCGAGTGCGAGATCACATGAAGTTTGTAATTTTCTTTTCCTATCTTGGGAATTTTTATCCAATTTTCTACGCATTATCCTTATTTGCTATTCTTTAATTCCTGTTTATAGATCTCATTTTAGTTTGTCGAGAATAAATTTTCAAATCCGTATTTTAGATATTTCCGTCCCTAAAATTCTTGCAAATCAATCCTCTTTTTTTTTGAAAATTTCTGCACATTTGTTGTAGATTGCAGATCTAGACCGGATGTGAAATTTCTTCGTCGTTTTCGACGCTTTCTCTGCATCAGAACCTTCAAACGCTCAAGTTAGATAAAGGCAAACATAATTAGGGGTGCAACTCGGGTCGGGTTGAGGCCAACCCAACCCGACCCAACCTGAGTTCCAACCCGGCGGGGTTCAACCCGAGTTCCAACCCGGCGGGGTTCAACCCGACCCAACCCGAGTTCCAACCCCGGCGGGGTATAACCCGACCCAACCCGAGTTCCAACACAGCGGGGTTCAACCCGATCCAACCCGGGGAACAATTTTCTCAACCCGACCCAACCCAACCCTACCCAATTTCCATATTAAATCGTGTTTAGACCACTAAATATGTTGGCCCCACTTGTGCTTCTGTTGCCAGTATTTTTCCTCAAAAAATTTGCACGGATGTCATATAATTCATCTAATTAAGACACTAATGGATCCAATATGGCAAGTTAGAAATGAAGGGTCAATGATATAGTCTTAACTATTAAAAGCCTAAAAATAAAAGACTAAAAGTCTAAAACCGTAAATATTACTAAAATTTGAAAAAAAAAAAAACTTAGCCATTTTTATGTCGAAAGGAACGGAGCCTAAGCAGAAAATGGTGGGTTACAATTCGGGTCGGGTTGCCTGATACCCCAACCCGACCCAACCCGATTTTCAGTCGGGTTATAAATTCCCAACCCAACCCAACCCTGCCAAAAATTAGGTTGAACCCGACCCGAGTTGCACCCCTAAACATAATGAGAACTTAGCACTAGAAGGATGCATTGCCTTGGGTTTGGAACGGAGGGTTTCCTTTTATCGGCGAAGGTTATGTATTTCAAGGCGCCATGTCAATCGCTGATGAAACCATTTAAAAGAAAAAAAAAGGGGATGAAGGTGATTGGAGACTTTTGGGGCGTGGTGCGGTCGTGTGGAGAACCAGGAGATACAAGGAATGGTTGTGATTTGAAGGTTCGGGCGACGTGTGCCAATGAACTGGTGGGCAATGGGGAGCTTATTACGCCTCTAAGGGATACGCTACATCAAGGGGGTTGCATATGATGGGGACCTAGTGTACTCTTTGGCGGCGACATGCAAGTGATCTAATGGGTGATAGTGACGGATTCCCACTTCCGCCAATGGCCCCTTACCCGGTATGGGTAAAGGGTGTCCCTCCGGATAAGGCAGTGATGGCTTTGGGCTCCTGTGGGTCTGCTGCCATGTGTCATCATCTGGTCGGTCGCCTGATTTTCCCCCCAACATGTATAATTTATTTATGCAACTTCCTATGAGACACCCTTTTAAATTTACTTCTCTACACAAATGTTGCACACGAAAAAAACATTTCTACCCTTCTACGACCATTAGAGATGACACTTTTACTATCTTTGTAAACTAAAATGTGTTCTTTCGACACTGCAACGCAATCAACCATTCTACAATTCTTTTTTTGTAATATTTTATAATTTTGGTTTCTCCCTTTTAGGTAGGCATTGATCGATGCAATTAATTTTTAGAAACTCAACAACACTTGCAAAATTGAAATGCCGTTATATAATTAAAAAAATAATTTCTAAATTTATATTTTCGGTCATATGTAAGCTAAAGAGTTTTAAAGTGTACCCAACAATTTCATGAATTTTGGATACTTTTAAGATAATATGGAATAATTTTCAAATATAAAACAAAAACTAAATGACAGATTGAGAATCTCATGGATACTTAAAATATGAAATATCATCACATAATTGAAAAGTTATTTATAAATTTGTATTTTTTGTCGTGTAGATGGAAGATAAAGAGTGTTGTCCCCAACAATTTTTTAGATATTGGATATTTTTAAGACAATTTGGAACAATTTTCAAATCTAATAATATATACGTAAAGCTGGATGTGGTATGCTGAGGGTGTGCCACGTGGTACCCCCTCTGAATCTACAGAATTTCAAAAGTTTTTTTCTTTACTTTGTATCTGTATTTTCTTTCGAAAGTCTAAATTCCAAACGTCAGATTTGTTTTAGATATTATTAGAAATCAGCCCCTCTGTTTCCTTATTATGAAGAGGTGCGGTTTGAATTGGTGCTCGGATGATTCATATAGCAAGAAAGGTGGGACTGTTTGGTGAAATATTTTGAGGTTCAAGCAAAGATTTGAGGAGGGTATTCAGTTTAAAGTTTACAAAGGGGATCGTATAAAATTTTGGGTGGATGCTTGGTGCTCTGATGAACCCTTGAAGGCTTTTTTTCCTGATTTGTTCTCGGTGGCTTTGAAGAAAGATGTGTTGGTGTGTGATTGTTTTGAGAGGGTGGACACCAAGGTGGTTTGGAAGCCTAGCTTCAGAAGGAATTTTTTTGACTGGGAGTTAAATTCCATTTCTCGGTTACTTCTTTTGATTGAGAATTGCTATATAAAAAAAAGTGGGGTGGATAAAAGAATTTGGATCTGGGACCCATCCAGCTTCTTCTCTGTGAAGTCATTTTATTCTTGGTTGGTGCATTCTTCAGGCTCCCCTCTTGTAGCTAACGTTTGGAAATTCCTTGGGCCACCATCAGTTTTCTTTTTTGGTTGGGCAGTTTGCTGTGGGAGGATTCAGACCATTGAATTTCTTAGAAGAAGGGGAATGTGGCTGGTAGATTATTGTCCGCTTTGTATGGAAGATGGTGAATCTATTGATCATCTGTTTATTCATTTCAAGGTTGCAAGGGAGATTTGGGGCCTCATTCTGGATTGGTTTGGTATCTGTTGGATCTTCCCAAACTTTATACCAGAACTTGTGTTGAGTTGGGATTTTGTGTCTTGGAAGAAGAAAGGGAAATTGCTTTGGAAGCTATGTTTGATAGCTTTGTGGTGGGTTATTTGGAAAGAAAGAAATTCGAGAGTTTTCAATGGAGTGGCTAAGTCATCTTACTGGTTATTTATGAAAATTATTGCTCTGGTGATTTTTTGGGCGAAGAGTCTTCCTCAGTTTCAATTTGTTTCAGTTTTTGATCTATGGGAAGGATTTAGAATTGTGTGTTGGGAAGGGGTGAGGAGATAGAAGATAGTTTAAAGATGGGAGGCTCCTCCTGAAGGGTATTTGAAAATAAACTTTGACGGGTCTAGTTTGGGTAATCCGGGCTCGGCTGGTATTGGTGGCCTTGCTAGGAATTCTGCAGGGGTGGTGTCTTGGGCTTTTGCTGGCTCAATTGGTAGAAGCGACTCATCTGAAGTGGAAGTTAAAGCGGCTTTTTAAGGAATAAAACGCTTGAGTAGGGATATGTTCGATAGGGTGATTGTGGAAGGTGATTCTTCTAACGTAATCAGTTGGCTATCTAGGAAGGTTGCACCACCGTGATGATTTCTTAGCTTCTTTGAGGAAATCGCTGATCTTGTTTCCGGTTCATCCATATGTTAACTAACCAACTTCTTCAAAAGCTTAAGCTGTTGGAGAAAGGCGTTATTTATCTTTTTATACTTTAACACTCCCCCGCACGTGTGGCCCACTTGGCAAACACGTGGCACATGTGGTCCCACTTTGGGCCGACCATCGCATGTGGATTTTGCTATCTGGGAGGTTTGAACTCGAGACCTTTGGCTTTGATACCATGTTAACTAACCAACTTCTCCAAAAGCTTAAGCTATTGGAGAAAGGCGTTATTTATCTTTTTATACTTTAACAGTGTTTATATTTGTTAGAAGATCAGCCAATGGTGAAGCTGATTCCCTTGCGAGATCGGGTGTCCATAAAGAGGGTTTGGAATGGTTTGATCATCTCCCTCCGTGAAATGTATTTTAGTCTTTTTTTTATGTAAATTTTTTTTTCTTTGTATTTTTATGGACCATCTCGGTTCCATTCTTTCAATATATTGCCATTTAAAAAAAAGAAGAAAAAGAGGTGCCGTTTGAAGATAAGGCCTTTTCCTTAAATTTCGACGATATTTTTGCTTATTTAAGAAAGAAATCGAATGGTTGGAAGTTGAATCAATAAGGATTTACTCCACTTTTACGTTCCCAAGAGGGGTGGTTGTGGCGAGATTTATACCCTTTCGGACCCATCTCTTTTCATTTTCTCTCCTCTTTCCTCACCTCTCCTCTCGGCATATCTCCACTTCGTCAACGATCTCCCAAACATGCCTTAATGAAATTTCGTCATCTTCAATTTGGGGTGATTTGTGCTGGTGGCACTTTGGGGAGACATCCATGGATAGGGTATGGAATTATTTTTAGTTTCTCTACTTTGATAGTCTCTCTCTCTCTCTCTCAGAATAGTATCTGTTACGCCCATTCCTCTTTTCTTTTTAATTAAAATTGGATTTTGTATTTTCTTTATTTTCTAGCCCTTCCTAAATTTCGAGGTTTCTTTGAGGAGAGATTGTGGAAAAAGAATTCTGGATTTGATTGGGGCAATGATTTTCTTCGATTTTCACAGGGGAGATTGGTGGGCTCTTTTGTCTATTGTTGTCATCTTGGGTCCAACGATTGTGGCGATGACAAAATTCAGTGAGGTCACAAACTTTCCATTTGTTCTGCCTATTTTGGATGCCTTTATCATAGTATAGGGTGACTACGACTTTGAATGTTTGAAGCAGATGTAATGTGGAGCAGCTCCTCTAAGCAAGAAGAATATACATGAAGCAAGATATTGTCCCTCTTTCTTCTTTTCTAGGTTTCATTTTTTCCAGTTTTGGTTCAATTACTGCTGGGAAGTGGCAGCTATCAGTTGTTTCGGATCATTTTTAAAAAAATTTGTTTAAAAGTGAATTGCTAAGATCATCTTCCCCACTCACCATTCAAAAAAAAAAATTCATCTTCTCCACTGGGGTCTTTGCTATTTTTGTTTCTTTTCAATGTATTGCTCTGATTTCTTTTCAATGTCCCTCTTTCTCGTCCGTTTCTGGGTTTCATTTTTTCCCACTTTTTTCTTCAATTTATGTTGAGAAAAATAGCAGCCATCAGGTGTTTTTTATCATGGCAAGAGCTTAAGACGGGTCCCAACCTACACTTTCCCTGTGGGATACTCAAATTGCCTCATAACCAAGGTGCAGATTTTAGTGATGGTTTTGTAGATTTTCACTGTTTCTGAGGTTTTAATCCATCTAGGTTTTGATTTTGTCTATGGGTTGCACTATTTCTCCTTTTGTGGAATATTTTTTGATATTGTCAATGGGTTGCTCTATTTCTTTTTTTGAGGAATAAGCTTTGATTTTGTCTATAGGTTGCTCTATTTCCCTTTTCCGTTTAATAAACTATTTCTATTCACCTTTTCTTATGGCTCTCCTCTGGCCCTTTTTTTTCTAATAATATTGTGTCCTTTTGAATTTGTATCATGCCTCACAGTTTTACTATTTTCAGGTGGAAAATCTAATGGGCCAAATCATCAAATCTCGAACTGTCCTTACGACCCAGATACTTCCATGGGGTTTGGTTTCCTGCTGACCATTTTTTTTAATATGTAGACTTCTATGCTATCTTTCGTTCTTTTACATGAGTTAGATTAGAAGAATTTCCCCAACTTCTGTATACTGGGATGCTCTTCGATAGGAAATGGTGCTCAAGCGTCGTTATGCAGATTCATAGATCTGTAGGTTCTAATGTGATGAATGTTAAGTGTTTAGTACATTTTGGTAATAGGATGGCTACTTTCGGACATCAATATGAGAAAAATCTACTTCATAAATGCTTTCCTTTTTTAATGTTATATACTATTGACATTCCCAGTCATACTGGGATTCACCAATAGTTTATCCTACAAAAGTCATTGGTTCATGTTCTTATAAAAAACAACAGAACTTAAATGCTAAGGCTCTGTTTGTTTTGCATTCAATAATTAGTTTTGGAATCATAATCAGTTCTCAAAATCCAAAACCAAGTATGATTATCTAATTTCTTGGATATTTTTGTCAGAGAATCCTTACTATACTAAAAGCCTGAATCCTTAACAATTTCTTCCCTACTTTGCCTTGAATTCTCATCATATCCCACCAGCTACTTCCATCTAGACCACTCCTCTTCCTCCGACTGTTGTCATCCCCACGATCACTTTCGTTCTTTTATGGGTAATCTCGCCACTACGATTCTATTTGCCCCCTAATTACGTCATAACAATGGAGAAGGCATGTCATTCTCTCCATCCTTTTCGCGACTCATCGTTCTCTCCGGCTTCTGAGCTCTCGCCATCTCTTCCTTTGTGAAGTTTCTACCACCCTCAGGTTTTCCCATTTCAGCCTAAAAAAAAGTAGACCCATTTTCATTCTTCATGACACTGCTAAACAAGCTCCTAATTCCAGACGACACATTAGCACAGGATTTCCTTCTTCGTAATCTGCAATCGTACATAATCGAGACCATATGGTATGGTTCTGTCATAGTGTCTATTTATCGCTTCTATCCATTTCTTTTTCCTCTGATTTGTTGGGTTTTCTTTGTGTTTTTTTAGTTTCTGTTGGGATATAACATGTTTGGGGTTTTGTTGCTTAAACAGGTGCATATTGTATTTTGGATTTGGAGTTTCTTTGGATGAAGGTTTCATTTTGATGATCAGGTTTTGGGCATATTTATGGTTTTTTTAGTAATATGAATCTGTTTGCATCAAATTACATTGGTTTTGCATTTGATCTAGGACACAATTAGGGTTCTGTAGGGTTCTGATGGTATTCATGTTTCACTTTTTATTATGCATCATCAGATTAGATTTTTTTTTCACTTCACAGTTCAATTACCTCTGTTGAGTGAATAAATTCCATTTTCCTGTAACATGATCTGAAATTCTGAATTTCAAGCTGAGAGATGAATTTAATAGCAATCAGTTGTAATTGATTATTATTTAGAACAATTTAGTCAGAGCTTAGCAAATGTACAAACAAATGGTAATGGATCGATGCAATGTAGCTAGGCTGATCATAATGAGAACGGGTTGATTTTCGGGGTAATTTCACTGAACCTTCAATGCAAAATGAAATTTTAAATTTCCAATCAAACCAGAGTTTGATTTTTACTAATATAAGAAGATGAAATTAGTCTAAGGGTTGCATACATTGGAAGTTGAGGAATCTCATCACGTGTGTTTTTTTTAAACCAGGAATTTATATAGGAACCCAGGGTGGCACCTGAAATTTTATTGATTGAAATAAAGAAGTACAAGAAGAGGACATGTCACCTTGCCTCTAAAACCCATACAAAATATTAAAGACACCACAGTAAAAATACTTATCTCATTAATGTGAGGTTTTTTGTGTCATATTCAAGAAAAATTGTAAAGATCGGTTCTTAATTTGGAAAATTATTATATTGGAAGGTGATAGTTTCTGATGAATCTCATTTATGTAAGGATGTTGGCATCAAATTAAAGAAAAAATTATAATAGCCACTTTTTAATTTGGAGAATCATTTCAGTGATAGGTGATAATCCCCATTAAGTTAGAGATTACGCACACTTAAGAAATAGCTGCTTCAGCTTCTAAAAACTGAAATCGTCCTCATGTTAGGAGTGCCTTGCTTATCTCTCAAGGCTAAGAACGCATTGGGTTTGTAGTTCATAAGGAATTGCATGTATTTCCTTGGGGATGGTAAGCTCAGCTCTTCCTAAACATTCCTTCACAGGAGGACAATACTCGAACCATACTGGAGCCATTTCTTTCAAGTGAGCATGATTCATTTGAATTTTGTCCCATTATGGTTAAACCAAATCCATGGAGGAAACTGCAAAACATGGAACACTTTGGGTATGATTAAATATATAACTGGACCTTTTATTTTCATGGCATCTGCCAACATGTTTCACTGCTTAATCATGTAGGTCGACAAAACACAAGTTTACTTTTTTTTACTTTTCTTTTCATTTTAGTTTCTACGAGCGAAATGATATTCACAGGGGGAGAAACAATATGCAATGTTTGTCAAACTAGATTTGCAATAACAATAATAACAAGTTCAAGACAATCCCAACTAAAGTAGGAAAATAGGTATGCATTGTTCACCACAGTCTGTAGCTACATCCACGGAGAGGAGACTTCTAAAAGATTTCACTATGTGGTTCTCACCGGATTACACATGTCACCAATCCGATATGCTAGATGCTTGACAAACACATGTACCAACAACTCTTCCATAGCTGCGTTCTCACTGAGAAGCGAACTAGCAACAACAATGGACGACTCTCGCCGCTCACAGCTCACCCTCTATTAGGATCTTATTATATGAACACAATAACATCAAATAATATCACTATCACCGTCGGTTTCTTAAGGACATCTGGAAGATTAAGAGAAAAGTTCAGTTGCATTTATTTGTAATTATTAGCAACTAAGAAAGCAGTATGTGGTCAACTATGGTAGCTTTGGAATTGCTAACATCATTATTCATAAGGTGGTGTTTGAGGTTCCTTCAGTGAAGAAAAGCAACTCTTTGAACATATACGACAAATTTAGATTAATTTGTTTGAAATATATTGTAATTGACAACACATTTTTATTATATTTTCGTACTCAACATGGAGATGGGCAAAATTCGAAAGGGTTGCATCTTTGGGTTCTTTAGAGAGAGATTTTGATCAAAACATTCAAAAAATGGTGAAGAATGCAAGCAGTTGGATTCCTTGAACTAGGTTCGAATGATAAGCTCATGCCCATGGCTCAATGCCTTCCAACCATAGGAACAAAACCAGGTGAAGTGACTGACCATAGCTGAATTTCCTTACATGCTCTCCCACGGCATAGAAGAGACTTTTTCGGCTGCTCGCATGGGAGAGAAATCTGCCCATACCAAGTCCTGAAGCAATTTATTGGGGCTACTACTGAAGCTATTCTTCCATCTGTCTAGCTGTTTAGCGTAGCTGTTTACTAATCTTCCTACTTGCCTGTGTGTGTTTGGATTTTTTTTAGACTTGGTCCTGTGAGTAGTTGAGTTAATGTAATTTTTGGTTTTGCCTCTGAAATTACAGAATTCTTGTAAACTACGATAGCCTTTTGATGTTTCTCAGCTCAGCTATTGTTGTAAACCACCATGAGTACCTATTTGGACTTGAGTTTTTATTCTTCCATAATGGTCTCAAAGAGTTGTTTTTTCCAGCAACCGATTGTATAAATATTGTATGTTAAACCTCTATCAGAGGCAATTTTTTAGCTTCGTTCTTAAGTACACCATTTTAGTGGAGCTTCTATTTTATTACACATTCATTTAAATGTTAATGAGAAATCTCAAATCTCTCTTTTTTGTGGATACGAAAATCCTCTTTGTGGATTCTTTATCTCGTGTAAATGGACTGCACATGCATTTTTACTAGTGTTTTGCAATGCCAAAACCTTAACGCTTATTGCCCAGGAAGTAGCTTGGAAATTGGATTTGTTATGCCATGCTTATAAGGAATGTCTTTCTCTTAAAAAAATTATTAGGTTTTGGGTTTTCATTTTTTTCTTATGTGATTATCGATTGGGTTTACGGAATTTTTTTTTTTTGGTTCATTTTTTGGTTCTTCAAAAAGGGGATTTCCTTTAAGTTTGGTTCCTCCTTTGTTTAATCTACTAACTTTTTCATACTGTATTTTGATAGCATATTGAATATTTTAACAGTAATCAATACTAATTAACAATTAGATCGCAGTCTATATTGAGTCTCTCATGCAACTTCACTTCCCTATGTTTCTATACAAATTGGATGGGGATGCTAAATGTAATTCCGATCATTAAATTAGCTTCTGATTATAGCCTTTATGGTTTGTGTTTGTTTCTCATTGAATTTTGGATTCATGTTCTGTTTCTGATAAAAATTCTCATCAGTAATTACTTGATGGTGTTGATGTTTTATCAGAGGATACTCTTCTGATTTTCTATGTTAGTTTAAGATGTTGGCACTTGACAATCCATAATTCATTAGGACATGCTTATCTCTATGTGTTAGTGTGGGGAGGGGCTGGAGTAGTTGTGTTAGATTTTTATTCTTATATTCTTGCTCCAGTGATTTCTCATCAAATCTTCATTCGGTGTGGGAAAGTGTGCCTGTATTATATCACACTTCGGTTGCAGTTGTTTTGTTTCATTTGTTCATTCTCATCAAATCCACTCGTTAAGTTGCTATGAAAGGTAATTTTGGTCCTCTTTTGAGAAAGAGATGCGTAATTTCATATTTGTAACATTCTTGTGTGAAATCGTGGAGCCAAAATTACTGTTCGGCTTACAACCATAGGATTATCCAAACCGTCCATCTGATGGGCCACAGGATAAATGATAATTTGGGGCATCAAATGGACGGTTTGAAATTGAATCATCCCATGGGGTAAGCCCCTATAGTCCAGTATTTTTCAAAATGTATTGTACGGCACACACACCGTAGGATGATCCAATAGGGTACACACCATAGGATGATCCAAACCATCCATTTAATGGGCCACAACATAATCCCGACCCTCCTCCGATCTATTGTGGTTTACATAACATGCGATTCCTCTATAAATCGTAGGGCTAAGATCATCTTATAGAAATGAATTTTTTTGCTATCAAATGGACGGTTTGGATCATCGTATGCTAGTGGTACAATACTTTTTGAAAAATACTGGACTAAGAGAAGGCCCTATTCGTTTCAGATTGTGAAAACCTATGTTAGAGGGCCGAAACGATTATTGGCCCAAAATTAAACATAATTTTCGGCTCATAATCGGTTGGGCCCGCACCATCAGTTGTTTGTGACAATATGAAACAAACCCTAATTGGGAAAAAAAGAGAGAGAGATTTCCGGGATTTGAATCTTGGAGCTTAAGTAAAAACACTAGCCCTAACCCTAAGTAAAAAGAAACCCTAATTAACAGATCTTCAAAAGAAAAAAATTTCTCTGTAGGTATTGGGGTATGGCTTATATGATGTTAAAGAGGTGCACTAATGGTAATGGTAGGTTGTCTCTTGGAGCTTTTGGAGATTGGGTTATGTCTCATTCTTTATATTTTTCACCTCAACCTACCCTCTCCTACTCAAATACATCTTTTAGTACATCCCAATATAATCTCATGAAATCACAAGGACAATTCCTTCCTCTGAAGTCTCTCTTGAGATTCAAATCCGAATGCCAAACGTGGGAAACACCAACCCCTCGTATGTTGCCAACTCCCCCAAACCTTGTTTTCTACAACTATAGAAATTCCAATTTAACATTCCTCTCGGTTAAGGGAAATCCCATGGGTGAACCTGACCTTTCTCCCGAATTCCTCCGCAACAAAACACATCCGCTCATTGCATCATGCAATGGATTACTCGTCTTTTGGGATAAGACATGTGGGAAAAGGAACATATATAATCCTGTGACTGGAGAAGTGTGTGAGAAAACATTTCCTACACACTTGCGTAGGTAAGTTACCTACACACTAGCTTAAAATACAGTGGGGGCCCAGGGTGATCCAAACCATTCATTTGAATGGTCCTCACATAGATAGGGTGTCAACAAAAAATCAGATCCATAGGATCATCCCAACCATTCAAACTATGGAGGCAAAAAATGGACTAATTTGTGAAGGTTTATACACTTCCATTTTACCTCCACAAATCGTAGGGTTGGGATGATCCTATGGATCTGACTTTTTGTGGACACCCTATCTATGTGAGGACCATTCAAATGAATTGTTTGGATCACCCACACAATGTGGGCCCCTTAAGCTAGTGTGTAGGTAACTTACCTACACAAGTGTGTAGGAAATGTTCTCTCGTCAACTCAATTATATTGCACGTCATGGTATTCTCTTCTGAGACAAACAAGTGGGAGATATCCAGAGCGAACATCAATTCCTACGCGACCAAATATTATTTTGGTTCTCAATCATTTTACATCGGCAGCCATTTGTATTGGAAACTTAGATATTCCAATAACATTGTGGAGTTCGACCCCGATGGAAAACATGCCAGTCTCATCCCATTTGAAGCACAGGTGGATGAAGATGATCATGTTGCGATTGGAGAATGGGAAGGTAGGCTTAGTTGCACTACTATAATAGATGATAGAGATATAGAGGTATGGATCATGAATGAACACCGGCAATTTTCGAAGATGTATTTGATTGGATTGGAGACAATACTCGGAGAAAGGGGTATAGACTTTGACTATTTATGGGCATTGCCCTGTGAGGGTGGAAAGGTGCTGTTTTGTATGGATTCGACGGTCTTCTCTTATGATCCAATGAAAAGAGAGTTTCAAGAGTTTCAAATCCCTGATGGGAGTCGTCACAGTGAAGATGACTTCACTGAATTCATTGTATATAGGAAAAGTCGAGTTCAAATACCTAAGACATCTAAATCTTCTTGTTCTTCATGATGTTTGTATTGTTCTTCAGTTTAGAGTTGCTTCACTAATCATAATCTTTTCTATTGGTAAATCCGAGCTTCAGACTTTTTGTAATTAGAATTCATGCTGTTTATTAAATTTCGTTTGAATCCCATACGAAACTTGCATGTTAAATACTTATGGTGGGTTTGGAGTTATGGATCTGGTTCGTCCCACAAAAAAATCATTCTCTGAAATTTCATTATTAGATATAGACCCTCCTATAACACTTGCCACCCTAAGATGAAACGTAACCAAGATCTGTTCTTTTGTTGAAAGCCATACAGTGAGTGAGTGAATGCGATTGTATCCACTACTAGCTTGAATTAGTAGAACGATATGGCCATCTGTGTGGATTAAGAACCTAAAGGAATGATGAATTTGGACGGTGATGGTTTTAAAAGGCATGAGCTTAACTCGAATATGCCTTGAGTGGTATTTGGATCGTCCTTATTTTGGTACTTGACAACTTTTATAAAGACTTTCATCTTGCTTTTTACTGAATATAGCTAATACAATCCTTCTCTTAAAGGAATGTGTTAGCTGAATCATTAAAGAAAATTCTCTAGGTTTGATGTCCTTTAAAACCAACCAGCTGAGGTTTGTGACTTGTGTATGGAGTTTATTACTCAATTAATTGAAACTGCAAGTTAAGAAGATTCCATAAGTTGGTCTCTGTCCAGTTTGTCTCATATTCTCTTCATCAGTCGAACTACATGACTCAATTCTGAAATAACAACTGAATGCTTGATTGTGGATCACTAGTTTTGGGACTTTGACACTACTTGGGCTGGATTTTGGCACACCAGAAAGCTCTAATTGGTCTAAGAATTTGAGATGTTTCCTTTGGCCAATTTAAGTCATTAAAGCCACCCTTGCATCAAATTTAAAGCTCCCCTCACCAGGTCAATCAGTGACTCACTGGAGTGGCTTGCTTTTTGCCATGCATGAGTTCATTGACGGAATACAAGTTTTTAGACGTTAAGGTATACTATCTATCAGAATAATAAAAGCCTTACAAGAATAACAGGAGAAAAATTACAACAAAAAGGCCAATAATCCCACCGGGTTCCATTAGACACATTAAAAAGATCAATAAATGCTTGTTATATTCAAAGAATGACACTTTATTTGTAGGGAGACCTCCATATACCGAGGAGGCCTATTTTGCCAATGGGAACCAATTTTATAAGATCCCGCAATCCATTTTATCAAAGAAGAAAAAGAGAAAGGACGTAGGGTTTCTTCCTCTGCAACTGTTCTAACTCAGGCACAGGTGGTCTCTTGACGATGAAGATATGGGCATGGAAGCACTCATGCTAGAGAGTATAAAATCTGTGTAGAGAGAGTTCAAAGTTAATGTTGGGTATATAATATAACCCATATATGTTCTAATATAAGCCCAATAAGATAATGGACCGGTGTAGTGGGCCTATTTGGGCTAGAGCTCACTAACCTATTAAAACCCTAGTGTATCTAATATATATAGAGGCTGGAGGCAACAAACTTGGTATTCCAAATTAGATACCTTGGGTGTAATGCTTCAAGCAACCTCTTGCTTGACCTAATTACTCTAACAGTTAACACTCACCCCTTTCACAGAGATTAAGGGCCTTTCTAGATACCCTTAGAAAATTATTTGCAAATGATCTTAGTTAATGGCTTCCAAAATGGCCTCAATGTCCTACTTGCAAATAAGATGAACTTAAAATAATATTTGCAAATAAGAACCAACTTTGATAGTATCCTGCAAGACTTCTAGGTCTTTGATTTTGTGTGGATGCATTAAATGATGGATTAAGTACCTGTCGCAGAGAGTGTAAACTGAATTTTGTTTGGGTATGAACCCATTGTCCCTTTTTTAAGAGTTCAACTACTCTGAATTTTTTAGATATTTTGAACTCTATATGATGAAACTGTTTCCTCTGTTTCAGTATTGTAAAAGATTAGGCCCTAGTTCTTCATTTGAGTCAAAAGAACACTCATCATGATATGCTATTTTCCTCTCCATCATTTTCTTTTTCCTTGACATGAAACAGATAATATGTAAATTGAAAAGAAAGGCCACAATTTGATATTACCACGGTTTCTCCTATCATCAAAGCCAATGCAAAATAAAACCCTGCCATCTTTTCTATTAATCTTTCTGTTTGTATATGATGAGCATGATCTTGCTTTCATTACAAAAGAAACCATGCAGTTTTTTCTAGTTGGACTAATTTACTCAATAAAAGCAGAGCAGTCAAAGCTATTCTTCAACATCTGCAAACAAAATATGATCCAATGTAAAAACATTAAAAAAAATGTATGCAAAAATAATGAGCTCTTATATACTTGAATTCTCTTTTCAGTGACCATTCATTCGGCCCGCTAGCTCTGTTCTTTAATGTCTGGAAGACAAATCCTAAACTCTGAGACTGCCAACAGTAAATAGGTAATATGAAATGTAATCTATAAGTGTAAATAACTCACATCTAATAAAGGGTTTTAAAGTGTACCGAATAATTTCATGAATTTTGGATACTTTTAAGATAATTTGGAATA
Organism: Tasmannia lanceolata; assembly: GCF_043159265.1. Classification (NCBI taxonomy): domain Eukaryota; kingdom Viridiplantae; phylum Streptophyta; class Magnoliopsida; order Canellales; family Winteraceae; genus Tasmannia; species Tasmannia lanceolata. The sequence goes on along the minus strand of NW_027518679.1, from coordinate 26,251,975 downwards.
ATTTTCAAATATAAAACAAAAAACTAAACTACGGATTGAGGAACTCATCGACGCTTGAAGTGTGAAATATCATCACATAATTGAAAAGTTATTTTTAAATTTGTATTTTTGTAGCATAGATGGAAGATAAAGAGTCTCGTCCCCCACAATTTGTTAGATTTTGGATAGTTTTAAGACAATTTGGAACAATTTTCAAATATAAAACAAAAAACTCAACGAACCGTGTAATTAAGAAATTAAATGTTAATAGTTCATCTGCACACCATTGATTTGATAGTTGTGATCTTTAATAAATATGGCTATTTTTTTCCTTTGGTCTCTATGGTTGGGCCAACCATCTAAATGGCTTGGATGCACTCATACCTTATGGGGTGGCCTTAGATACGGCTTCTTATTTTGAGGCCTCTCACAGTATCATTCCCCTCTGTTTGGATTGCAAGAAAACATTTTTTAGAGAATTTTTTCATGGAACTTGTTTCTTTGCTAGATCTAGAAGAAAGTGATTCGAGTATAGATAATTTAGGCGGATATCATCATAAAGGCCCTCTAAATAAAAATTGAATAGGCGGATATCATCTGTCCCTAAAATCTCTCAATATATATCAAACAAACCGTTAAATCACAAAAAGTTTCACAACTCTCCAATTCGTATTCCCATCAAATCAATTAGTTTCTGATCAAAATTGGAGTTACCACTTCCTCTAAAAGTTTCCATCTATAATATATGCTTAAATTAGAAGGCAAATATTTGACAACTCTATCTATTTTCCAAGTAAAAATACACATAGCACGAGGAAAGTGAAGCTACACACTCGTGTAGCTAACTTAGCTACACCAACGGCTTAAAATACTGTGGGCCCACATTGTTTGGGTGATCCAAACCATTCATTTGATAGGTCCTCACATTGATAGGGTGTGCTCATAAAATCAGCTCCATAGGATCATCCCAACCCTTCAAACCGTGGAGGCAAAAATGGACAGATTTGTGAAGGTTTTTACACGTCCATTTTTGCCTCCACAAATCGTAGGGTTGGAATGATCCTATGGAGCTGATTTTTTGGGCACACCCTATCTATGTATCTATGTGAGGGCCCATCAGATGAACGGTTTGCATCACCCAAACAATGTGGGGCCCACTGTATTTTAAGCCGTCGGTGTAGCTAAGTTAGCTACACGAGTGTGTAGCTACACTTTTCTCATAGCAAGCAAAAACATAGATTTTGGTTTATAATCTAAACGATTCATTTACTCTGCGCTATAATGGAGGTGGCTCAAATGAAAACTCTCCTGTATTGGATGATCCTCACCCTTTAATTTTGAAGATTAATGGAGATTTTTCAATCTAAAATAACTTTCAATGCACGGTCGGTAATCTAAAAATTGAACAAGAACAGTTAATCTTTACTCTTTTCCAATGTAATAAAGTAAAAACTTTTCCAAACTTCCAAAAAAAATCGTGTAATCCAAACCGGGTAATGTTTATGGGATTCGATAAGGTGCTATAAAAGGTAATTCGGCACCTGAGCCAAAGAAAAAAAATACGGAAATCATAGAAATGGGCAATTTCAGAGATTCTGGGGATTTCTCTTTCTCTCTCATTATCTCAGAGATCTTCTAGATTTGAATCTTGAAGCCCAAGTAAAAAAACAGGGATTTTTGCTTACTAGTCCATAAGAAAAGCATATTATCTTTTCCTTGTAATTTAATCTCAACCGCTGAAAATATCGCACTTGGTTTCATTTAAGTAGGTTTCCATAAACGATAGATATTCAAGATATGAATCTTGGAGCCCAAGTAAAAACCCCCAAACCCTACAAGACCCCAATATCTTCTTTCTCGTCTCCCATTTCTTATGTTGATTTCTTTGCTTCCATCTCTAAATATTTGTGAAATGGGTGTTGGATCAGTTTTCTCCAACAAATTTAGCTTACTTAAGAGGGCACATGACCCTCATGATATCGAAGATATATACTTTTATCTCGAACGTGTAGTGGTCGAATTTGCAGGATTGGCTTTCAACCCATTGAAAGCCAATCCTAGTTATAAACTAGTTTACCCTATCGACGTTGCAGATTTTACCATCAGCGGGTGTCAAATGCACTTCCTAGTGTTCTCTTCTGAGACAAACAAGTGGGAGTTATCTAGTGCTAACATCATCCTCGACGACAAATTTTATTTTTGTTCTCAATCATTTTACATCGGCGGATGTTTGTATTGGAAACTTAGATATTCCAATGATGGAAATCATGCCACTCTCATCCCACTTGAAATGCAGCTGAATCGAGACGATGAGGTTGCGATTGGAGAATGGGAAGGTAGGCTCGCTTGCACTATTATAATCGGAGGCAGAGATAAAGTAGAGTTATGGATCATGAATGAACATTGGCAATTTTCGAAGATGTATTCGATTGGATTGGAGACAATACTTGGAAAGAGGGGTATAGACAATCGGCATGTACGACCATTGCCCTGTGAGGGTGGAAAGGTGTTGCTGTTTTGTAGGGGATCGACGGTCTTCTCTTATGATCCGAAAACAGAAGAGTTGAGAGAGTTCCAAATACCTGATAAGGAGATGCCTGATGAGATTCGTCCTTTAGATAACATATGCCCTAACTTCATAGTATACAAGAAAAGTCTAGTTCCAATACCTAAGAAAGCTAACGAGCCTTAGTTTTTTTTTTTTTTTTTTTGGAATAGTAATGAGCCTTATCTTTTTCTTTTTCTATAATCTTCTTGCTCTTCATGTTTGTACTGTGACAATTCAAAAGATATTTCCTTTCTAACATCAATGATCTCTCTCTCTCTCTCTCTCTCTCTCTCTCTCTCTCTCTCTCTCTATATATATATATATATATATATATATATATATATATATATATATATATATATATATATATATGTACAATTATTTTGCTGCAATTTCAATTTTGTTAGGGTATGAATAATTGTTTCAGAATTTTTTAGTCCAATTTTTTTCCTACGAGTTTTACTCCATCAATTGTGGGGGATTTTAACATAAAATATAACATCTATTTAAAGAGATCACTACAAGATCAAAGATATACTTTTCTAAGATTTTGGGGGAAAATCTAAAGGGAATTCAAAAAGAAGAAATTTTTATGTTTATGCTAAAAAAATGACCATAATTTATGTGGTAGTTGAGCTGATGGAGTAGTTGAGGAACCACTCCGGGATCGAGGTTTTTCTCTTTTAGTTTCGTAAATTTTAGTTATTTTTCATAGATCTAGATAGAATTCTATAAATTCTAGTTTAGTTCTCACTTAAATATGAATTTGATATATCTAGCTCATCTTTTCCAAGATAGTAAGATACATTCAATTACTCAAAAAAATCTCTAAATTTTTTAGCTCATCTTCTTATAAACTACAATTTAGATATATTATCGTACATCTTACAGCTCAGATATCATGTTTTTTTTTTTTTGAAATGGTAGAATGATTTCATTAGATAAGGGAGCGGGCCGAGGAGGACCACTCCCGAAAGTACACGAGAAACAATAAAAATAAAGATACAAAAAAACTCTCAAGGAGGGAGGAAGTCAAACCACTCCAATGTCAAAACAATAGCAGAGCCCGAGATTAGATCTTCTATTTCATCAAAGATAGACGAAAATCTCCAAGGAGGCAACACCGCCCCCTTCAACCATCGAATTACATTGAGTGAATCACTTTCTGACGTGGAAGATTCAAAACTTCTGGTTAAATTCTGACGTGGAAGTATTACGAATTACTTTCTATAAATTAGATGACTTCAATCTATATCATTCTTAGATGTAGTTGGAATTGAGATCAGAGGAGTATCATTTCGATCTGATCTAAAAGGTATAGGTATGTTTTGAATTATGGAAGTTTCTTTGGATTAGACTTCATTTTACTTTCATTAAAGATTAAAAATAGTCCAATTCTGAGTCCATTTGATTCGTGAATCTATCTTGTTGTTACCCAATTTGATCCACAGGCTTTCATGCCCTGAATTTCCATTACAATGCACATATCATTTCATTCATTGATTTTCTTGAGCAATGTTCCTAAATTCTGCAATTTGGAGTAAAATCCAGATTCCAGAATTATAGAATATCGAGACTATTCTAGAGATTACAATACAATGATTATCCATATGGAAATATATATTGACCATACATGTGACTGTGATTATCGATCGATTTTTTGTAATATTTTTTGCAAGCATAAATTTTGGATGAAATGTTAATATTTCCTATGTTCCCTATGCTATTTTAGATTCATTTTTGTATATGTTAGGATATGATAGAATCATGATCTTTTAACATGATTTGACCATTTTACTTTACAAATATTTAATAGTCTTGTAGAGAGTGATTTATGATTTGCTGAGGTTTATGTCTAACAGCTTCCAACCCTATAACCACAAACTGACATCTAAAGTTGTAGAGTTACACAATGTCATAAATTGGTGATCTTTTTCCTGGGAGACAGACTACCTTTTCCACAATTTTTTCATGAAGAACTGAATTTCTACAATTAAAAATTTGATGAATCTTTTACAGTGATTTCATTTTCTATACAGAAATCCATTCTTTTTTGCAAAAGTTGATAATAATGGTGTATTCACAAATGCGCCACTCACATTGCAAGTCATGTTCACTTCAGAGGCTCCTGAAAACGATCTTGTATTCAATCATGCGGGAGTTTCTACTAGATTGAGAATTCTTTTTCTTCTTTCAACGATGACACTTTTTGCCATGGTGCCAAAGTTTTTTGTAGATGAAGCAATCCCCTTTCTTCCTCCTATCTATCATCTTTTTACTGTTGAAGTGGTCATAGTTCTTTACTTCTTTTTCTTATTTTGTCAAGACTTGATTTTCTTAGTGGGATATTTCTTTTCACTCTTCTCTATAAGATTAGCCTTGGACACATTGCAACACTATGTTCTTCAATTTGAAGGGCCAGAAGGAGATCTTCTAAAGAGTTCATCCTTCAAATGCTCGAGATTTTTCAGATTCCTTATAACATGGTGGAAGTGTTTCACTGATTGAAGTTGAATGGAAACAATCATCAATATTGGTACCTTCTCTTAGGATTCCATTCAGTAAGAGTTGAAATTCATAGATTTGACTTTAGAGACAAACTTGGCATCGGTCATCTCAAACTTTAGGTAATTCCTGCAACATGTTATTAGCTCTTAACATCTTCAGTCTTGTATTCCTTGTATAAGGCTTTCCAATATTTTTTAGTGATTGTGTTCAGATGGAGAATAGATTTTTCGGGTAGCAAAGTTGCTATCCCTTATTTGTATTTCCCTGATTTTGTGGAAAAAATGATGGATTTAGATCGCGACCCTAACCCATCCGAAGGCACCCATAATAAATTTTCATAGCAATGAGGATGTAAACCACAACAAAGAAAATCATTGTTTTTTCACCTTTTTTTAGGGTCAAATTGAGCGGGTTGGAGGGTTAGGATCAACCTATGGAAATGATTTTTGGGGCCCAACCTATTTAGGCTGTGGCCCATCTAATGGACGGTTTGAATCATCCTGTAGTGCGGGCCATACCATACTTTTAATAAAGTGAGGAGTGCCCGCATCAAAATATAGTAGTGCTGATAACATTTCCCTCTATACTTTTAACACCCTATTTCCGCTTACACCTATTTCCGCCGGCGTACCTGCGGCGTACTTAGAATCCGGCGGCGTTCTCCGTCAAACGAGACGTGAGAAATAATAAAATATTCAATAACGTCTGTGTTCTAAGCCAAAAGATACGTATTCAATAACGTTACCGTTATAAGCTGAAAGAGAAGTGAGGACCAAAAGAGAAGTGAAAATATTCTAAGCCAAAAGAGACGTATTCAATAACATTACCGTCCTAAGCTAAAAGAGAAGTGAGAAAAGATAATGATTGACTTTGGGTTGTCAGCGTTCCAAAAAATTTTCCAACACGTGTCAAGCATCCATCCGTCTCTTGTTATTTTCGACGGTCAAGATAGAACGGTTCAAATACATATTCAGACGAATCAAAAGAAGCCTCGTGAAACACGCTAATTTAATGGGCACTAATGAAAAAGGAAGCTAAATGACGTTTCTGTTGATGTCAGAAGGGTATCGGGCCTTTTTACCACCTGATTTTGAAAATTAGCCCGTGTTTCATTCTTATTTAAAAAGTGCCCGTAATGCGTAATTTCTCCAAACATCAGCAACCATTCCGTACTTTTCTCCTTGGATGATGCCGGCCTACCATTTTAGACGTTATGGTTTGATAGGCGGGCCCCACCATATCCCCCTAACCCTGGCATAAGGTGGAGCTCACAATTTACACCTCATTCAGTAGGCCCTGCTATTTACACCTCATGTTATGATGAGTAGGCTTTCTGCTTTGAAAATCCCAATAAATTTCAAGATTTTATACGTTGTGCGCAAGGAGTTCAGTATTTTTAAAATGAACTATGCGGCCCACATCATTGGATGATCCAAACAATTCATTTGTTGGTCCACAACGTAATTTGGTTGCACTGCATAAATAATCTCCATAGGATGATCCTAACCCTCCGATCTACAATGGGATTGTCCTCGATAGAAACATCTATAGATCCTTTATAGATTGGAGGGTTAGGATCATCCTATGGAGGCGGTTTCTTTCAAGGAATGATTTGGATCATACCATGAAGTGGGCCCACAACACTTTTTAAAATATACTTAATTCACACGCACACAAAGTAGAAAATCTCACGGATTTGCAAGGTAATTTCACGGAAAGGCATTCCACGGCTTACTTTTGCACATGACACATAAAATCTCAGGGATTAGTTAAATTGAGTATTTTATTTATATTCAGGGTTTTAAATTTCGGTTTCGGGTATATTTCGGTCCTCACCGAAACTGAAATTTCGGCTGAAATTCGGTAGAGGGCCTCGAAATGTCGGTTTTTTGGGCCGAAATTACTGAATTACCGAAATTTCGGTAATTTTGGCTGAAATTTGGTAAAGGATTTTCGAAATTTCGAAAAAATTGGCCTAAATTTCCAAAATTTCGACTGAAATTTGGTACATTTCGCCGGTCTTGATCGAAATGTACCAAAATTTAGGGAAGATAAGCTAGTAAATGATTATCCCAATTTCTACAAGTCAAAGTGCCTATTATAATTACAGCAAATTCCTAAAATCTCCCCGTTTCCAGGCTAAATGAGCAATAGTATTATTTGTGTTAATGCATTTGTATTTAGACCCACCTTTGATCCAATTAGACCGTTTAAGCGCAAGCCTTCGATTTTTACTGCCCATGGCTTAAAAATTGCTTCAATAGATCAAAGGTAGACCCTACCATTAAACTATGTGGACCATTGATGAGGTGGGCCCCACCATGGATTGCCCATGACCCCCAATCTGACCAACAATCCTGATCCCTAACCATATTACCCATATGTCTTTTCCTTTTAATTGGTTATTGTTTGACTTTCCCTTTATCAAACAATTATCTTAAGCCATTTGAACACCCACCAGATGCACGGTCCAAACTGGATTGATCATTAGTGGGCCCTATCTAGGTAATTCTGGTAAGGCCCACATTGGGATTGGATCACTCTCTTCAAGAAATGGAGTTGTTAAAATAATATTTGTGTGATGGGTCGTGGGTCTGTTTTCTCCAATAATTTTAGCTTACTTAAGAGGGCACATGGTGGCATGGCTTATTCTCTGTATTTTTCTTCTCAACCAACACTCTCCTACTCAAATAATACATCCTTCTTCACATCCCAATATAATAATCTTATGATGTTTGGAGGAAGAAGAAGGAAATCACAAGGACAATTCCTTCCAATGAAGTCTCTCTTCAGATTCAAATCCATATGCCAACATTGTATGTTGCCAACTCCCCCCAACCTTGTTTACTTCAACTTCGAAAATTCCAATTTAACATTCCTCTCTATTAAGGGAAATCCAATTGGAGAACGTGACCTTTATCCCAAATTCCTCCCCGACAGAAAACATAAGATCATTACATCATGCAATGGATTGCTCGTCTTTGGGGGTTACAAAGTAGGTCGTGACTATATATATAATCCTGTAACTGGAGAAGCCGATTTCATCCCTATGTTGCCTTATGGTATCTTAGAAAAATTCTATCATCTCAGATTTATAGTGAACGATTTTGAAGGATTGGCTTTCGACCCGTTGAAAGCCAATCCTTGTTATAAACTAGTTATCCCTCTCCTCACTTACTCCAATGATGATGAAGACCCAACTGAAATGCGCTTCCTAGTATTCTCTTCCGAGACAAACACGTGGGAGGTATCTAGAGCTAAAATCAACTTCGAGGACAGATTTTATTTTGGTTCTCAATCATATTACATCGGCGGTCATTCGTATTGGAAACTTAGATATGGCAATGACATTGTGGAGTTCGACCCCGATGGAAATCATGCCAATTGCAAGGTCATCACATTTCAATTTGGTGACGTGGAGCTTGAAATTATGTGGAAGTTAGCTTGAACTTGAGTGGAAGTTTGCTTGAAATTATGTCCACATTTCAATTTGGTGACCGTGGAGCTTTATGTTGAGTTAAAGGCTTAGTTTGGGACAAAGGCTTAGTTGAGTTGAGTTGAGTTGAGTTAAAGCTCCATCAGACATCTTCTCAACAACATGGCATGGCATGCATGCAAATACTAAATAAAGACTGGATAACCAATCGCCTAGTGAAGATTTTCGAAATAGCTGCACTCACAAGATGGGGTTGCAACTACATGTTCCAATTGCAAGGTCTAATGCTGACATTCATAATCTTTTTCATTTTATGATTAGCTGGCTACCATCATCAGGAAGTTTGCTCATTTCAGAAAACCAGGCATAGTTGATCTTTTGGGGATTAAGTATATTTTCTCTAATATCTCAACATACATCCATACATCCTCAATCTCTAACCAAATTGAGGGGTCTTTCAGGATAAATACATAAAAAAAACCTCCACAAAAGAATTGTTAAACAATTATTGGAGATAGAAATGTTAGGCTATTGTAGATAAATGCTCTTTTTGCATGGCTTTCCCTAGTGTGGGAAACCTGGGCATGGGCCCAAATTTGATTTGCTTGACTCACATCTTAAGCTGTGATCAAAACATAATGGGCATAGGCATACTTTGATTAGCTCACGTTCGCATAACCACCAAACTCCTTAGGAGCACCTTGATTAGCTTACCATCACAATAACCATCAAACTCAGATCTACGAAACAAAAAGAAATCCAAGCAAAAATTTCGAGGTTCTGACATAAAAAGAAGTAAAGGTTCTGACATAAAAAGAGGTCAATAAATGCTAGATCTTATATATACTCCACAAGTTCTTTTTGTACCCAAACTGCATCGATTTGAAAAACCATTTGTGCTTTCTTAACAGTCTCATATGGATTTTGCATATTTCCAAAAATCCAAGCCTATAATATGAATATTAGAAATATAATAAGGTTAGCTTTCCCAACAGACTTAGAAAATATTGTTTTACAGTTCATGTAAAAGAACTTAAAAAGATAAATATGAATGATTCTGCAGTTGTTCTGAACATATGTTTTTTTTTTTTTTTTTGGAAAAAAAGGCTGGGACTCACACAGAAGATTCTCCCACAGCAACACTAATACACCACCTTAATTCACCTCTTGCCAAAGAATGCGCCGTGTCATTTGGTAGTCCTTTGAATATGTCTAATGATTGTTTAAGCTCTCTACTTAGGCTGTTAATTTCCAGCACTATATTCATCTTCTACCACCATTCTGAATTTGATTTCTTTTCCCATTCAACTGTATTGGTGGAATCAGCTTACAGCAACTAATTGCTTGTAAAATTCACATTGAATATTTGAAAATCAGAGAGGACAGCCTGTGCCAAGTCCCTGTTAACTGGACCAGAAAACTGATTTTTCCTTTCAAATCTGTTTACTACTTTTTTGGTACCACCATTCATTCTGCTTATTCTTATGCTTGCTCTGCATAGTTTTTTTTTTTTACGCTGTATTAATGAAAGTTTTTGACCATTCAAAAAAAAAATTTAATGAAAGTTTTTGCTCTTATGAAAGTGGGTCTCTCTTCATTCTTCAAACTTTAGGAAAGAGACTGATTCATATTGTTCACTTCAAGAAGAAGATTCATATTGTCTATGATTGTAAAGCTTCTTCTTAGAATTTGATAGCATGTTGAGTTTTCTTATGTGTAACTTAATATTTTTAATATGATCATGCTGTTATATATGCCTTCATTTTGGTGGGCTCATTGTTGTGTATAGGGTATTGGTATTGCTCTGAATCCTAGAGAGAAATTGCTGGTACTCCAATGGGCTGGATAAACTTGCATGTAATGTCCATATCGTTTTTTTTTTTTTTTTGACTCTTGGGAGTTTTGAAGTATCTCGACACAGTAGTTGCGACCTCTATGGCCCTTTATGTTGGGCTTACTGTAGCATCTAGTGTATTGGCAATGTTCTGATTCTTTTTTTTTTTTAAATTTTGAAATGGCAAATAATATTAAATAAAGAAGGGACCCCGAGATGGGAAAACCCAATAATAAAAGAAGAAAAAAGAAAAGAAAATAGAGCACAATGCAAAGGACACCTCAAGGAGGTTGAAGAATGTTCTGATTCTTAATGAGTCAAAGCGTGTTGGCACACTCTATTCGACGTACTATAGTGAATGTTGTTGTAACTGGAAAGATTTAATCTTGGACATCGGAAGTCACACTCCATCTGCTTAGTTGTGGGAATTCTTCACCACTTGGTAATGAAGAGGATGTATTGTTGATATAAGTGACTAATGGAACCTATCTTCCTGAATTGATGTACAATGGTTTTATGTTCAAGGTGGATGGAGTGTATCCTGCTCAGATGAGGTTGCATCATTATTTATGGAGAAATGTGTGAGAATGAATTATGTCAATGTGGGTGGGGAATGTTAGTGAATGGATGCACGAATTTGCAAGAGAGAAGTTTCTGTTTTGTTTTTTAATTCTTTCACCAAGACATCGTCAAATATACTAACATAAAAACCTTGGCCTCGATCGCCCACTTAAATCTGGTTAGGTCATTAATGTAGGTGAGCTTTTTATTCGTTTAACTTCCTCTGCAATGAGTCATGTGTGAGAAAGGTGGCTAATGCTTAAGATTTTCTGGCATTTCTTGTACATGCTCATGCACACTCACTTGCAATTCTAGCCATCTTCTTTTAGCAGCTCAGGATCAGGCATTTCTGCCTTCTTGGCAGTCCTCACAGGATCTTTCTTTTTTCTAGAGCTTATCTTCAATTTATGTGCCAAAGCTTGAATCTGATTGGAAAATTATCGATGCAGAAGCTTAATGATGAGGGAATCGATGAATTCCGTAGAGAATACGAAATCTGTTGATCCTCGTCAGTTTGAATCTCTGATAGGTCAGTTTCTGTCACAGATATTTCAGACACATCCCCATCTACTTCCTGTGACCATTGATCAGCAGCTGGAGAAGCTTCAAACTAATTTAGATGAACAGAAAGAAGAAACTCCACCTCCATCTCAAGATCTCCTTCTTCACAGGTTAGAATCTCATTGGTCCTATCTTTTACATATGAATCATTATTATTTTTTGAACAGTATTAATGTTCTTAATAAGCTAGTATCAGATGGATCCAAATCTTATATTTTTTATCTTATGTTCCCAGGTGGGTAGAAAACGAAAATATATTGCCCTTTTAGTGAGAAATCTAGTGATTGCATTTTTTCATATCAAAGATAAATGCTACTCAAGGCGGCTCAGCTCTGGCGAGTATGCTCATATTGTTTATGTCCCTCTACAGAATCCTAGCTATTGTGTCAAGACTACTAAAGAAGTTAATGAGAGACTTTCTATCGAAGGGCAGGGAAATCGAAACAAAAAATAAAAAATACGTAGACTGAAAACTATGGGAGGGGTCGGTATTGGAAGAATAAAGATCCGGAACATATCCCTAGTAGGGAAGTGGCATTGTAGATATGGTAAGGAGAAAAATGCTCTTTGGTACCTCATCATTACCAACAAATATAGGAAGGGATGGAAGAGATTTGGAGAGCACGGAACCAGTAAAAAAAAAAGATTTGGAGGGCAAGGACCTGACCCTTGGTAAAGGATCAAGGACATGGAAGAGTATCCGTGCTTCGAGATCCTTCTTTGATCCATGTTTAAGATTCTCAGTGGGCAGGAGGATGGAGTTCTGTTCTAGCATGACCTATGGTTGGGGGAGTTGCAGCTTTGTTATGCTTTTCTAGTTTTTTTTTTTTTTTTTGCAAGCTATAGATCAAGGGGCATGAGTTTGCGGTTATATGGAAAGGATAGGGGATGGAAAACCAGATTGGACGTTAAAGGTCAGGAGAAATCTAAAGAAGAAGAGATTGGCAGCTATGGTCACCTTCACTCACTTCTTGAGTCCCAGTATTGCTTCTTCACTGCAGACCAGAGTTTGGTCCATAGTTGCCAGAGTGGGAAGTGAGGGCGAGAAGCTATGCGGGAAGCAAAACAGGGAAGCAAGGGGTTTAGAAAATTGAAAATGCGTCATAAGTCGGCATGTAGCATGTGAGAAGTCGCATGGAAGTGAACAAGAAGTACATAAAAGAAGTAGGATTGTTGTAAGTTAGGGAGAAAGGGTTAGTACAGGTAAGGATTACATGTAGAAAAGAAGCCTTCATGGCTAATTAGAATTGCAAATGTTAGGAATTTCCAGTTTCTCTTGTTTTATTAATGAACTCTTTTTTCCAGTTCCAGCTCCATACTGTGAAGCGGAAGCCCACCCACTTCTATGGGGATTGAGGTGGTTTGCTAATCATGGTTGTGGACATAATTTTCTCATAAACTCTGCTCCGCAAACGAGTATGCAGACAAGCTTTCCAAAGAGGGGCAAGACAAAGCATCGAAGCAGGTGTTGGTGACTCCGTAATGAGCTGTGACAGTAGTGTTGATGGGGGTGGGTGACTCTGTAATGAGTTGTGAGGGTTTTAGGTATATATATATAGGGTGATGATAAATTCACCCCCTCTCCATTACGTGTACACTCCCCTTATAACGTGAACAGTGGCAAACACTTTTTGATGTCAAATCACGTCAAAAGGGGGGTTCATACGTAATGCAGGGGGAGTGAATTTATCATCGCCCTATATATATTGGGTTTATCAGATTGTAAACTGTTGGGTGAAATCTTGTCGCCCTCACTAGTTTTGTAATATAGGGTTTTATCTAATAGCATTTTACTCTTTCCTACTGCCTGTGACCATGACGAAATACTGCTGAAGTCAAATTTTGGAGTCTCTTGAACCATTAACAGATTGAATGAAAGTTTACACTATCAATTTTATCAATTATAATCTTACTAGAATAGTTTATTTTCTGTGGCAAGTTGTCCGGTTAAAAGTCTTTCAATATTTCTTTATTGTATTCTAACCAGACTGAAGTCCAAACTAATTTTAATATGTTTTATGAATACAAAATATTTGATTTTCATCCTAACAGGAGTGCAAGAAAACCTAATTTCTTTTAATACATACCTAAGTCAAGAATTATCTACAACTACCAAGCAAATGGGCCTTTTATTCATTTCTGGTGCTATAGAAAAGTTGTTATTCTGTTTGTTGCTGCGCCATGGACTAACCTGCACCTATATGTACAGTTTTTGTAACAGACAAAAGTTATGATCTAGAGGAGTTACCGAAGTTCAAACCGCAATTAAGAGTGGTGATTTTATGCTTAGTGAGATGGGTGGAATGCTGATCAATACAGTATCGACTCAATCAAGTAGACGGTGGCTGGGATGATGAACTACTATTCTACCATGGACTGTTGCTGTTGATGGGGTGTTGGTCATGCAAATGGTTTTCAAATTTAGTTGTAGCTGATTAGCTTCAATTTCCCACTCATCACTGCGCTTTTAGGTTTCCAATTACCTAGACTTTCATTGCATTTTCTTCTAAGTTCCCTCTTGCAAAGTTAAGCAGAATTTAGTTCGAGTTTATAACTTGAACTAAATGGCAAAATTACAGAGACAGAGAGCAGAGAGCAGTCTATAGAAGATTGTGTTCATAATCTTCTACTCCGACACTGTTTGGAACATTCTAGAACTATTTTAGGTGATTTTATCTCTACTTACAGCTGATAAAAATGGTAAAATGACCACCAAACATGATTGGATATTGGGGAGCCGAGAGAAAATGCTTCCAGAGATGGAAAAGCTGAAAATAAAAGATATGGAGACACCAAACATGAAAATAACCCAAAAATCATCAGTTTAAGCAGCTTGTCGGCACGGCCCTTGCACGTGATTCAATCTACTGTAGAGAAGTTGTTTCCTTGAACTGTTGAGTCTTTTCATACTGATAGGATAGAGATAAAATCCCAAATGTTCCATAACAATTTTAAGAGAAACAAAAAGGGCATGCCTACTGTCAGTCATACTTATCTATTTATGTTACTTCCTCTTTTATTTTCAATCTTTCCATTACGAGTTGCTCCGTAATAAAGGTCCTACTGTCCCAATCAGATAATCTTTGAAGGCTCAGGCCCCGGGAACCAGCTCTGGGATGTGAATTCAATGACCCAGATTTCAGATGATGACGACTGCGATGATGTGGATAGAAAGCAATTGGACTCTGGCAAGGTGAAGCCAAATAGATTGTGGTCCTATGTCATGTATATGGATGCAGAGGCATTGCAGATCTTTGTGAACTGTATCTTGGAACAAGAGCAGAATTCCAGAATAATTTGTTTTATTTCTGAACTTTCTTCATTCTCATATGCTTGTTTGAATGCAAGTCTTTGAAGGCCGATCCAGTTACAGCAATAAGAAAGCTTCTTCCTTTAGTTCTAAACACTCGTCTTCTTGCACCCCTAACTATGTGGGTGTTGCATGCCTGGAAACAGCAAGCTTTTGGAGCGGATTTGAGCAACCAAAAGTTTCATTGCAGGTTCTTTTTGTTGCATCGGTAATTCGCATTTTCTAGAACTGATTATTGGTTTTTAAAACATCATCTATGGAAGTGAACTTTGCAGCCAGCAACCCAGATTCTACCCCTCTAATCCAAGTTTTCCCTCTTGAACAATCCCACTTCAAGCCGTTCTTCACCACCATTATCCTCTTTCCTTTACAATCCCTTAATCATCTAAAATTTACCTTACAACCAAGACCTATTTCTTCCTCCCAAAACCCCGCCTTCACCTTCATTTTGTGTTTACCATTCCATCTTGATCCTTTACACACAATTACCTAGACAGCTTTGTAGCCTTTTTCTTGCTCAACAATTTCTCCAAATAATATTATTATATTATCATTGATAACTTGGTTTAATGCAGCATATTGCTGATGGACAATTCTAGCACATATTAGCAGGATACATAGGACACCAGCTGATAATTCAAACCATGGATGCAACCCATTATTCCAACAATCAGTTGGAAAGAAAAGAAAAACCAACCCTTCAGAAGCATACAGAAATGCAATATCTATGCTTTTGGGAAAAAATAGGGTTGAACATGTCGTAACCTAAGTGGTATTGAATTGAGATCTGCTTCACAACTACTGGGTTGAGGCTTGGGTCCCAAACTTGCCATAGATCAAGAGGGATAGCCTTGACCATATCAACACCCGAGCATAGAAAGAGTTCTAATTACAACTTGAAAAGAACATGATTCACATTATCGCATCTCAAATCCGGCCGAGTGTTCGAACGGGTCTTGGTCTCTGTATAGATTCAGGGGGAGAGGCCTGTGACCTGCACTCAAACAAAAGCTTAAGGGCATCCGAAGTTGGAACTCCAGGGGAAACCTTCGACACTCAAGTTAGACGAGGCAATGGAATGAGCACTTAGCACTTAGGATAAGAGTAGTGGTGTTGCTCAGTGGTTCAAGTGGGATGTCAGGTATGCACACCCGGGCGTGGAATGGTGGTTGAGAAATTTGTCTAATACCTTTGACATGGAGTGGAGGGTTCCCTTTTATAGGCGTAGGTTTCGTGTTCTATGGTGCGACGTGACGATGACGTGGTGCCGGTGTTCACCTATGGTGTGGGCACTGGCACTAGGAAGGTATGGCCACTAGGAATGACAGGTACAAGGAATGAAAGTGATTGGGGGCTTTTGGTAGTGACCCTTCCTCACGTTGGTGGGTGATGTGACATATTCCATGAAGGTGGCATGTGTCAGTGAGCTAGCAAGCAATGGGTGGTGAATATGGTCCCAGGACGTCGCGTGTGTTAGTGGGTTGGTCGATGATGGGGATAGAACATGGCCCCGATCAGCAATGTGTCAATGATCTGACTGTTGATGGTGACAAGTTTTTATCCCCACTAAGAGTTTCCATTTGGCCAAGGGCCCCAGGGTCTCGGCTGGTACTGACTGCATGTCCCGCATCGTGATGTCGCTCAGTGGTGAGGGCTCTCGGATTTGAGGGGTTCTTCTTGGCGGAGGGCTTCCCTCTGAGCCGGTGGCCTTGCTCTTTGCTCCGCGAAGTGGAGTGCCTAGTGGCACTCGCCCCCTTGTCCAGCCGAGTACCTGTCTTGGTTGGAGCCGCAAGGCAGCTTAACTGCTTCATTTCTTTGTGGGCCAACCATCTAAATTGCTTGGCTGCACTGATGGCATATGAGTGAGCCTAGATAGGGCTTCTTATTTTAAGGCCTCTCATAGTATCATTGCCATATGTTTGGACTGCAAGAAATTGATTTCTTGGAGAATTTTTTCTTGGAGATTATGTCTTTCCTTGATCTATAGCAAATTGATACAATTATAGATAATTTAGGCGGATATCAACATAAAAGATCACTCTAAATAAAAATTGAATAGGTTTGGTTCAAATTAATATTTTTTTTTGGTAAAAAAAGTAGGAAATTTTAGAAATGTTTTCCTTTCCAAACTTTTCTAGATAATTCGTGCAAGATGAATTTTATCTGGAGATTTCCAAATACAAATTTTAAATTTATATGTTATGACATTTTTGTATTTTGATAGAGAGAACGGTCTTTTAAAATTTTCATTAGTTTGTCGATCCTCACGGAATGAAATTTTTTGGCAAAATTATTTTTCTCAATACATTACAAAAAAAAAATTATGAAAATTTTTTTCTTAGATTTTTTCTTGAGACGAATTAGAGGGAAATATATGTTTAGGGTTAATTTAAAGCAATATTAACATAGAAGGTCTCTCGAGGTGAAAATTGAACTGGAATAGTTCATGTTTACTTTCTTCCTATATGGGTCCATTGCTTTCGATGTAAAATTGCAGGTAAAATTTGTTCTATGTTGGAAAAATGAGCATAAAAGATATTTTACATATATTTTTATGTCGAAGGAAAGGAGCCTATTTATTAAACTAAGAACTTTTAGGAATATTTTTATTTTACACACTTCCAAAAAAAATTCCTGCAGTCCAAAGTCCAAAGTCCAAACAGGGTTAATAATGTTTAAGGGATTTGCTAATGCAGCACTCTTTAAGGTGCTATAAAAGGTAATTTCAAGTTTGTAAAATTCTAAAACAAAGATGTAAACTTACTTTTATAGCACCTTAATATTATGGCTACCATATAGGGCATGATTTGCAACGTGCACATATTCCAGATTTGGCATTATTTGCACATTAAATTTGGCATGAGATTTGGATGTTACTTAAGGATTTTAAGAACTTGCCTTTATTGTAAGAAAATGATAAATGCGCCCCCTTTCATTAATTGGGACACCCAGGTGCATTGTAAAACGCAATCATGTCCCTTCAATCCTTCCCGTGTGAGGTACAGCTGCCTCTTTGCAGTCATAGATAAAGTGCACTTGGGCGTCCGACTTAATGAAAAGGAGCGCATTTATCATTTCCCTTCGTATTTTACATTCTTTATCAATCCCATAATTTAGGGAAGTGATTACGAGATTTAATATGGTGTATGCCCTTATAGCGGTTTCCATAATATGTAGTTATTCTATAGATAGGTGGGCTAGGATCATCCTTTGGAAATGATCTTTGGGGCACTACCTATTTCCATTGTGGCCCATCACATGGACAGTTAGGATCATCATACCCGTGCCATTCTCTCTGAACCGTTCGGGTTATCCTCGCATCATTCCTTCCTTTCATCGAAAATGAATCATGAAGAAGGGTGCGCGGGTAAGTTTACCAGGGATTTTCGTTGCAAGTTTGAATTGACTCCTTGGGATTTTGTTGTGAAGGATCTCAAGTCGGGACAAACGATAACTAGAGGGAGGAAGCACGGGGAGCTCTACGTTTTGAATGGCAATTCTGGTGCGAATCGATCAAATCAATATCTGAAAAGGAATGGTGGTGTAGTATTTTCCCGATCAAATGAGTTATTCGCATGGTGCTCAGCCGGACGGGGAACAGACAGGAGAGTTTTTATATCACGAAAAGCCTAGCACTCACGCTTCTTTCGAGGAACCCTAATGCTAAAGGATATAATAATGAAAATGTTACAAAAGGTCTACCTCCTTTCGTGCGCCTCTCACCTCCTCCATGAGGATGATCCACTAGATTCATTGGAACACCACAAACAATGGGACGTTCGCCTAACCACCGCCTTTGTCATGCTTTTCTAAGCTTATGTGCACCATGGTTGGGATTGAAAACTATACTGTAACGACCACGAATTTACCTAGTATTGTATTGGTATTGAAACCCTACTAAAACAGTAGGATATATAAATAAAGACACCCTTATTTCAATAAATTAGTATGTCCGTGATATGAACACTCAAATTTAAAATCCCCAAGATCAAATTTAGTAGTCTAATTATATTATTAGATAAATTCTTGTAAATCCATAATTTTAGCCATTAAGTGTAGCCTTAAGGCATCAATTACTCACTAAGAAACCTAATTTAAGTAAACCTAGGATTGATAAGATAATCGAATGTAATTGAAGGATTTACTTCCAAATATATTTATCTCAACTTAAACACTTCCTAATAGAGCCACACCAAATAAAGAAAAAAAATATGGGAAAATGGAAACAAGATTTAGAAATTCTATTGTGGGTTTTTAAAAAAAAAAACCCAACATATGGGTTTTGCTACCCATTTTTAGACCACCCAAAAAGAGAGAGAGTTGGACGAGAGAGAAAAAGAGAAGAGGCGTGAGAGTTTGGGAGCAAACCAAGAAGAAGAAGGAGAGGGATTGAGACTCACGTTCGAATTCACAAGTAGGTACCATCAACTGTGATTCTTTCCTTCCTTGTTATTGTTTTAATTGATGTAAACCCAAATTATAATAACCCATTTAAGTTCTTGGCAACCATGAAACCCCAATGGAATACCACCATCAATCCACACATCCATGCTCTTGAACCAAAAGAAAAGAAAAGAGAGAAGGGAAAAAGAAAAGAAAGGGGAAAATTATTTCAGCTCATCAAAACCCCAACCGATCCATCTTACTCCAAAACTCTCCATGCCAAACTCCCTTTGAAAAGAACTGGAATTTGAGATGAGGATTATTTATTAGGTTATACTGTGAACCATCATAGAAGGAATTAAAGGCCGAACGGTTCACGGACATGCAGCCACTTCGAGTGAAATAAATGAATAAGATAGAATCTGTTGCGGTCACACGAAATTGTTCATCTGCGGATGGTTTTGTAGCATTGGTCTCTAGAAAATAAAATAAAAATAAAAAAATAAAAAAAAAATAAATATTTACATAAATGGGGAGACATACTCAAATTAAGGGTGTTTATATTTTTACACCCCTAGGCTTTATGAGTACACTAACTTTCCCTTTTGACATACAAGAATTTATGTTTACAACGTTCCCATTCAAACATAAGCCCGTTGAAATAGTAATATATCTAGGCACATGTAAAGCCGGACACCACCATTCGCTCCTCCCCTCGAGTGGCCGACCCCTGCCTTGGGATTTTTATAAGACCAGTAGCCACCTTCACATCCTCTTTGAGAAAGAGAAACCTGAAACATAAGTAAATCCAAAAGTTGTTAGAACCTACAACCTAATAAAGATGGGAACAAAGGATAAAATATGGTGAAATATATATATCCGGTCATCAATGCCTTAAATTAATTAAGTACTCATTGCATAAATAAACTGAGAAATATATATATATATATATATATATATATATATGTATATATATATATATATATGTAGATATGTAAATAAATAAATAAAATTCTAACACCCGAGTAAGACGTAATTAACTTTGAAAGACAAACATAGTAGTAGGAAGAAAATGGTTAACGTTGTTGATATGAAATTTATGCAGGGCGCTTTCTCATTTATTTCTAGAGACTTTGGATTTGTCTCTTAAAAACTTCCTCACACCGTCAGTTGGAAAAGGCAGGTGATACCTAACTTTGCTCGTATGGCTTTCAATGTATCCAACAAGAATGGTGAAGTATTTGATTTACATTGTTTCTAAGTTATTCTATAAATAAATGAAATTTTGTCTTTTATATTATATGTTGAAATGGATTCTGAATTCTGATAAAAATAGTCAGTTTAAATTGTATTTCTTTTTAATCATATGTAATAACGTGGAAGCCGTATGTACACTTAAGAAATACCCAAAGAAGAAATGGGAATGGGTGATGGGAAGCCATTGAGCTATCCCCGTAAACAAAGGTATACAACTTGGGAGAACCGCGCAACTCCAGGTTGATGTCGGAATCCTACGGAGACCAAGAGTCCCTAGGCGGTATGATCTATCGTAATAAGTCCCCGCGGAATCGACCGTGTTGGCAAGGGCAACAAGCTAATGGGAGCTGGAGTGCCCTGGGTAAAAAAAAATTAAATCGTTATAATGAGAACGTAATGGATTTGTAATTATTCTGGTTGTTAGTTAATTATTCTCGTTCAGTTCTCAGTAAGTTGTTCACTTTAAAAATGATCTTCTTATATTTAAATTTGCAAGTAGTTGTATTTCTTTAAAATGAATTCTCTTATTCTGGTTTAGAAAATCTCTATAAATTATCATGTTGGAAAAGTATTTGTTCAGTTTATTTGAATTGATAAATAAATATAGATCTTGATCTGTTGTTTAGATTGAACTATCATACCTGCCAGGTTACTATCACTCTGCTTGACGTTGTTTTCTCCCCAGGATTAGAGGATGCCCACGAGGGTGCGTTTGCGCACGAGGACGTTTAGGAGCATAGAGCGATGGGAGAAATAATTGAAATGACGATACCTTCGTCGACGTCTCGGTTTTATTTAAGAAATTTCTAGTTTGGATTTTATTTAGTAGAACATGTTATTGAAATGTCGATGTTATTGTAAGGAACATTTTAGTTATGGAATAAGAATGGCAGTTGTTTAAGTTTCATAGATGGTTGGTTTTAAGAAAAAAAATATTGTGAGTATTTTGACTGGTGTTTGCTTGTAGCGATCCGGTCACGGGAATCGGGTCGTTACATATACCAATGGTAGCTCGGCATCGGGAATCAATGAGTTTTTCACCACCCGAACTTTTTGAAAAATAAGGGACTATAAGTGATTACACCATATAAAATCAAGTGCAGTTGTTAGCAAAACAGGGGATTTTATATGGCGGAAGCCCTTACAGTACCGTATTTTTTAAAACCTACCGTACGGAACACAGTATAGGATGATACAAACAGTCCATGTGATGGGCCCCGAAGTAAATAGGTTGCACCCCAAAAATCATTTCCATCTGATGATCCTAGCTTTCTGATCTAAGAGGTTTTCATAACATGCAATTCCTTGGAAGATCAAGGGGTTGGCATTATCCTATAGAAATGATTTTTTGGGCACAACCTATTTACGTAGTGGCCCATCACATGGACGGTTTGGATCATCCTATAGTGTGGTCCATACGGTAGTTTTTGAAAAATACGGGACTATAACGACTTGTACCATATAAAAACTTGCAAAACCCTAATCGGGTAGAAATAGGAAATCATAGAAACAGTAAATTTGAGAGATTTTGGGGGTCTTTCAGCATGTTAGAGATTTTCAGGATTTGAATCTGAAGCCCTAATCCTAACGGGGAGATTAGAGAAAAAGAAGTCAAAGGGGAGATCAAAAGCAAATCAGTTAACAGAGGAATCAGTGGTGAATCTATGAAATGTTGTTTGGTTGCCTTGGGAGATCTCTGGAAATTCAGATGATGTTGAAATAAAGCCACAAATTTGATTCCCCGAGAATTTCTTTTCAAAATTTCTTCGATTTGATTGAATTTGTTGAGGCAATTTTAGGGGAGACACGTCAGCCGACAGCGGCCGACCAAGCCCGTGGTTAAAACCCCTATTTTGGTGAAAAAGGCAACCAAACATCTTTCAGCAATTCAAGAGAATAAGTTTTGCCTGTTTTCTCCTCACAAAATTGCAACCAAACCGAGCATAAGGAAAACGAAACCCTAGTTAATGACCTGAGTTATTTTTATATGGCCTCACGGTTCTACTTTCTCAACTTTCTTCCTTGCCATAATCCTCTAGCATTCAACCATTTTTCTCTTTCCCATAGCTAAAGCCTAAAAGGTATCTCTCTATCTCTATTCTCTATGATTATTCATTTCTAAAGTTTCTTTCTATTTTTCTCTACTTAATATAATCTTATGTCGCAAGGAAGAAGAAACATGGAGGAGAAATCAGAAGGGGAATTCCTCCCTCGAGGCATCGTTGATCTTAAGATCCTTCCATCATCAAAAGGAGAATTCCTCCCTCGAGACATAGTTGATCTTTATATCCTTCCTCGCCTCCCTCTCAAGTCTCTCTGCAGATTCAAATCCGTATGCCCAAGGTGGAAAACACAAATCTCCCTTATCTTGCCAACTCCACCAAACCTTGTTTATTCCAACTGTAGAAATTCCAATCTGTCATTCCTCACTGTTAAGGAAAATCCCATTTGCGAACCTCACCTTTCTCCCCAATTCCTCCGTAACAAAAGAAATCAAGTTATTGCATCATGCAACGGATTGCTCGTCTTTTGGGATAAGACAAGTGGGAGTTTCTATATATATAATCCTGTAACTGGAGAAGCAGATCTCATACCTGACTGCCCTGATATCACAGAAAATTTCTATAATCTCCAAAATGTAATGGTTGAATCTGTGGGATTGGCTTTTGACCCGTCCAAACCCAATCCTTGTTATAAACTAGTTTTCCCTATTGAGAATTACGTCGATGAAATCGATGCCCATAAAATGCATTTCATGGTATTCTCTTCCGAGACAAACAGGTGGGAGATATCTAGAGCCAACATCAACTTGCCCTCGGTGTCGGACAGATTTTCTTTTGGTTCTCTATCATTTTACATAGGCGGCCATTTGTATTGGATACTTCAATCTTCCAATGACATTTTGGAGTTCGACCCTGATGGAAATCATGCCTGTCTCATCCCATTTGGAGCACAGGTGAATGCAAATTATAATGTTACGATTGGAGAATGGGAAGGTAGGCTTACTTGCACTACTATAATCAGAGGCAGAGATATAGAGGTATGGATCATGAATGAACAACAACGATTTTCGAAGATGTATTCGATTGGATTGGAGACAATACTCGGAGAGAGGGGTATAGACATTCAGTTTTTATGGCCATTGCCCTGTGAGGGTGGAAAGGTGGTGCTGTTTAGGATGAGATTGACGGTCTTCTCTTATGATCCGAAGAAAAGAGAGTTGCAAGAATTTCAAATCCCTAACGATGATGTCCTTTTTCTTTACCCATATGAGTTCATAGTATACAAGAAAAGTCTAGTGCCAATACCTAAGATGCCTAACGAGCCTTAGCCTTTTCTTTTTCTTTAATATTCTTGTTCTTCATGTTTGTATTGTGACAAACACCATCCAGAACAATAGCGACTGAAGAAGAGGGATTTGAACGCTCCTTTTATTGAGAATTGTGTTTTGTACCCATGTTTGGTTGGGGTTTGACTTTACTGTGAACACTCTAATATACCCATAGTCTTTTTTATGCATTTGGTTTAGAAACATAGTATTTCATAATTTTTCATTATGTGAATGAAAATCAACTAATTTGGTTAGGCAGAGGATGATGCAACTGATCTTATCCTATGACTTTCATTTGTGGAATTGGAATACAATTATGCATATTGCCTGGTGGCATCTTATTTTCTGCTTAAGAATATTTAATATTTTTTTACATTCTAATTGATCAAATATATGTTCACATCGTTTTCGAGCCTATCCTCAGGCTCTGTTCACTTGCGTTCCCGGGAAAGCAAATCCCTAGAAAACAGCCTCTTTTTTCCTTGACAAGACCTTGACAAGACATAATTCTGGTGTTCACTTGCTTTCCTGAGAAAGTAACAAGCCTAGGTGGGAAATGTCAAATAATGACATGGAAATTGCCAAAAATGATGTGGAAATGTCTCTTTTCTCACAAGTGTGGGAAACCAAATCCCACTATTTTGGTCGGATTTGCTTCCCCGGGAAAACTAGTGAAAAAGGGTGGGCAAGCAGTTTCTCGGGAAACCTTTTCCTGCATAGTTCCTGCGTACGTGAACA
Organism: Tasmannia lanceolata; assembly: GCF_043159265.1. Taxonomy (NCBI): domain Eukaryota; kingdom Viridiplantae; phylum Streptophyta; class Magnoliopsida; order Canellales; family Winteraceae; genus Tasmannia; species Tasmannia lanceolata. The sequence goes on along the minus strand of NW_027518679.1, from coordinate 26,227,529 downwards.
GGCGCGGGAAACCTTTTCCTACACAGTTTCCCTGGATTTCTTTTCCTACTGCCACGTCAGATTCTCGGGAAACCTTTTCTTTTCCTTTCCCGAGAAAACAGGTGAACAGAGCCTGAGTGAATAATTTCTAAAATTTCTTTTATGACCAGCATTTGAATTGAACGTGTTTGATTGTAAATAATTTCTAAATTTTTTTTACCAGCATTTGAATTGAACCTGTATGATTGTTAATCGTGATTAAAACCTGAGTCATCGACTTATAAACATGTTTCTTTTGATTCTTATGTGTAATTATCTGATTAAAACTATTTCTCTCAATTGCATGACTAAGAAGTTTGTATATTTACTTCGTAGAAATGGCGCTTGATGTGGTTCTTAAATCTTGACTCATTGATGAGAAAAAATGATGGTTGGTCAGAACCTGATGTCATATTGAATGTCTGCAAGTTTCTATATGGAGTATCTGATCGATTTGATTTTGTTGGGTAGTATTATTAGACTTTCACATAACATTCAATGTCTTCATATTTACTGGTGATGTTCAATCACTCCACTTTCATAACCATTATTGGTCATTTTTTTATTTTTTTTTATGGATAGATTTGCTAGCTTGAAATTATGTTTACTAGTAAAAAATGTTGCGCATGTGACTAAGGTATTTTGCAACATATAGCTTCATCAGAAATCTTCTCAATAACACAGTATGACATGCATGTCAATTCTAAACTAAGACTGGTTCTCAATAACACAGTATGACATGCATGTCAATTCTAAACTAAGACTGGATAACCAATCCCCTGGTGAAGGTGAAATAGCTGCACTCATAAGATGTGGCCACAACTACCAGTTCCCATTTCATGGCCTACAACTGTCGACATTCATAATCATTCTGATTTTATGATTAGCTGGCTACCATCATCAAGAGGTTTGCTCATTTAGAAAACCAGGCACAATTGATCTTTTGGGGATTGAGTATATTTTCTCTATTTCCTCAGCATCCATCCATCCTCATTCTAATCCCTGCCTACACTATGAATATGATAAATATAACAAGGTTAGCTTGCCTAACAGACTTTGAAAATATTGTTTTACAGTCCATGTAGAAGAACATTTTGTTATCGTCAATGCCCCCTTATATTATGAACCAATAAATATCACCAATGTTTTCATTTTTTAGTGTAACAGTAGCCCTAAAATCCTTCCCGAATCAGGCAGTATTTCCTTTTTCTAATATACCTTTTCTTACTCAAGCTATGATCCTTCTCTCATAATCCCAGAACCTGCTCACTTTTGTTTCAACAGTTGGTGAAGGTCACCAGCAACAACTTCTAGTGAGCAGCAACCTCTCAAAATCTTCTTTTATCTTTCCAAACAACCATATCTGTCCAAGAAACACCAAGTGCTCTCAAATCATAACTAGGTCATGGCAAGGGGTCATCTATGTAGTGTTATGTGTAGGTGCAGTGATGTAAAATTTGGTGTTCGAGAAGCGGATTGTACCCGTCCTCAGTCCTTGTCTTAGAGAGCAAGCCGAACTCTTCCATGAAAGCCTTGGTTTGTTCGTCTTGTCTGGACTTGCTTCGATGATTTAGATTCCATCTTCTGATTCACCCATCCAGAACAGTGGTGGTCAATCCGTTCTAACAGCCAGAAGCCTGTTGGGAAAAAGATGTCAGCATCCCCCTTTGCATCTACATAATTGGTATAATCTGCACTGAGTCCATTTTTGTTAGTTGAAACCAAACGAGTTCTCTCACCAGATATTCTCACATCAGGGAGGTAATGGAAGTTGGAACTTTGAAGCAATTAGGTCATCTTTGGTAGGGCCCAATGTGAAACATCCAGTAATTGCAAGCAACCCCTGTAGGTAGCCAAGCTCTTCGTCGCTGTGGAAAAACTGTTGACCGCAAACTTCTTGCAGATGAAATTGCTCTGCCTCCCAGAGTACTAAGACCTTTATCCATGTCAATGATCTCAATACAACGTTTTATAAGTGAATCTTGTATTTGTTTTTATTGTACAACTCTGAGATATGTCTGTCATGTTACTTTTTGAAAATAAGTACAAGGGATTACACCATATAAAATGAAGTGCAGTTTTTAGCAAAACCCTAATCGGGCAGAAAAGGGAAATCATAGAAACGGTAAATTTGAGAGATTTTGGGGGTCTTTCATCATGTCGTAGATTTTCAGGAAACCCTAACCCTAAGCCCATACCTTTAAAGCGGAAACCCTGACCCTAAGGAAAACGAAACCCTATTTAAAGACCTGTGTGAGTTATTTTTATATGCCCTTACAATTTTAATCCTTTAGCATTCAACCATTTTTCTCTTTCCCATAGCTGAAGGTATCTCTGTATCTCTATTGTCTTTGATTATTCATTTCTCAAGTTAATATAATCTTATGTTGGAAGGAAGAAGAAACATGGCGGAGAAATCAGGAGAATTCCTCCCTCAAGGCATAATTGATCTTAAGATCCTTTCATCGTCAAAAGGAGAATTCCTCCCTCGAGACATAGTTGATCTTTATATCCTTCCTCGCCTCCCTGTCAAGTTCCTCTACAGATTCAAATCCGTATGCCCAAGGTGGAAAACACAAATCTCCCTTATCTTGCCAACTGCACCAAACCTTGTTTATTCCAACTGTAGAAATTTCAATTTGACATTCTTCTCTGTTAAGGAAAATCCCATTTGCGAACGTCACCTTTCTCCCCAATTCCTCCGTAACAAAAGAAATCAAGTGATTGCATCATGCAACGGATTGCTCGTCTTTTGGGATATGACAAGTGGGAAAAAGTACATATATAATCCTGTAACTGGAGAAGCAGATCTCATACCTGACTGCCCTGATATCAGAGAAAATTTCTATAATCTCCAAAATGTAATGGTTGAATCTGCAGGATTGGCTTTTGACCCGTCCAAAGCCAATCCTTGTTATAAACTAGTTTTCCCTATCGAGAATTACATCGATGAAATCGATGCCCATAAAATGCATTTCATGGTATTCTCTTCCGAGACAAACAAGTGAGAGATATGTAGAACCAACATCAACTTGCCCTCGGTGTCGGAGAGATTTTTTTTTGGTTCTCAATCATTTTACATAGGGGGCCATTTGTATTGGATACTTGAATCTTCCAATGACATTTTGGAGTTCGACCCTGATGGAAATCATGCCAGTCTCATCCCATTTGAAGCACTTGTGAATGAAGATTATAATGTTGCGATTGGAGAATGGGATGGTAGGCTTACTTGCCCTACTATAATAGATGACAGAGATATAGAGGTATGGATCATGAATCAACACCGGCAATTTTCAAAGATGTATTCGATTGGATTGGAGACGATACTCAAGAGAGAGGGGTATAGACATTCAGTTTTTGTGGCCATTGCCCTGTGAGGGTGGAAAGGTGGTGCTGTTTAGGATGGGATTGCCGTCTTCTCTTATGATCTGAAGAAAAGAGAGTTGCAAGAATTTCAAATCCCTAATTTGTTCAGTAACGAAGATGTCCTTTCTGTTTACCCTAGTGAGTTCATAGTATACAAGAAAAGTGTAGTGCCAATACCTAAGATGCCTAACGAGCCTTAGCCTTTTCTTTTTCTTTAATATTCTTGTTCTTCATGTTTGTATTATGACAAACACCATCCAGATCAATAGCCTTAGTGAATTGGACTTTGATGCGATGGTGTGTGAAAAAACTATGGTGACTGTGAAAGAAGAGCATGGCTTTGATCGCTCCTTTTGTTTAGATTTGTGTCTTGTATCTGTGTTTGGTCGGGGTTTGACTTTACTGTGAACACTCTAATATACCCGTAGTCTTTTTTGTGCATTTGGTTTAGAAACATATTATTTCGTAATTTTTCATTATGTGAATGAAAATCAACTCATTTGGTTTAGGCAGAGGATGATGCAACTGATCTTATCCTATGACTTTCATTTGTGGAATTGGAATACAATTATGCGTACTGTCTGATGGCATCTTCTTTTCTGCTTCAGAATCTATAATATTTTTTCACATTCTAATTGCTCAAATTTATGTTCACATCGTTTTTGAGTCTGTCCTCTGAGTGAATAATTTCTAAAATTTCTTTAATGACCAGCATTTGAATTGAACCTGTTTGATCGTGAATAATTTCTAAAATTTCTTTTATGACCAGCATTTGAATTGAACCTGTATGATTGTTAATTGTGATTATAACCTGAGTCATCGACTTATAAACACGTTTCTTTTGATTCTTATGTCTAATTATCAGATTAAAACCATTTCTCTCAATTGCATGATTAAGAAGTTTGGATATTTACTTTGTAGAAATGTCGCTTGATTTGGTTCTAAATTCATTGATGAGAAAAAATGATGGTTGGTCAGAACCAGATGTCATATTGAATGTCTGCAAATTTTCATATGGAGTATGTGACCGATTTGATTTTGTTGGGTGGCATTATTAGACTTTCACATAACCTTCAATGTCTTCATATTTACAGGTGATGTTCAATCGCTCCACTTTTGTAACCATTATTGGTAATCGTTTATTGTTTATTTTTTTATGGGTAGGTTTGCTAGCTTGAAATTCTGTTTACTAGTAAAAAATGTCGCACATGTGACTAAGGTATTTTACAACATATTGCTCCATCAGACAACTTCTCAACAACACGGCATGACATGCATGTAAATTCTAAACAAAGACTGGATAACCAATCCCCTGGTGAAGATGAAATAGCTGCACTCATAAGATGTGGCAACAACTACCAGTTCCAATTGCATGACCTACTACTGTCTGACATTCATAATCATTCTGATTTTTTGATTAGCTGCCTACCATCACGAGGAAGTTTGCTCATTTAGAAAACCATGTTTGTAGACCTCTCGTTGTCGCTCTTCTTGTATCACAAGTGAAAAAACTCGGTTGATGGATGGAACTGGATCAAGGAGTAGAATCTGTCCACGCACACTTGAATGTGACTCGTTCAAACCCATCAAAAACTGTATCATCTTATCTTGTTTCTGGTATTCAAGCAACACATTTTGACAACAGATGAGAGCCCAAAAAAAAGAACCCAAAAACTAGTGAGGTATTTCAACTGAAGGTAATGAAGGAAGGTGAAGGATCAAATAATAGAATGGTAGAGTGTAAGTAGTATTGGTGAAACAGACACTGAATATTGAGATCTGGCTACAGAGACTAGTTGTTGATTTCCTTTACAACCAAGAAGCCAGTGGGTTATAGAAAAGGTTGAATCTGAAAGGAATACTTGAGTGACTAGTAGAATGATTTTAACAGGTAAAAAGAAACATGACCGTCAGAATGGGAGGCCCTCTTCATATGAAGAAAAAAATGGCTGAACTTTGACCTGATGCTCTGATACAATGATAAATCTCAGACTAGAGAATTGATTTGAACATTCTCAGTTTCTCTCATTCACTATGATGATGTATTTATATACAAAAAAAGTATCCTACAATTAGGATATGATTGAAGGAAAAAGGAATGGAAACTATACAATTTAGGTCCCTAAATTGAAGTAGAAGAGGAAAGGCAATATACATGGAATATACAGTGTGATCTTGGGTATTCAATTCTTTCCCAATATCTTGTGACAGCCTTCTTGATTTCCTAATAAATATAAAACAAAAAACTAAACGACGGATTGAGAAACTCATCGACACTTAAAATATGAAATATCATCACACAATTGAAAATTTATTTATAAAATTGTATTTTTGTTGCATAGATGGAAGATAAAGAGTCTTGTCCCCAACAATTTCTAAGATTTGGGTAGTTTTAAGACAATTTGGAACAATTTTCAAATATGAAACAAAAAACTCAACTACCCCTGTAATTATGAAATTAAACAAACGTAAGAGGTCGGGTGTTCTCTGGGTCGGGGTTGCCTGAGACCTCAACCTTTAACCTAACCTGAATCAGTTCGGATTCGCTTTTTCTCAACCAGAATACAACCAAATATTGCTTTAGGTGAACCATGCTCGCCTGCAATTTGGGTTGAACCCGACCCAAGTTGCACCCTTAATCGTCTTTACAGGTTTGCCTTTGTGTTTTTCTAGTTTTGATATTCACATGTTAGGAGAGGTTTTTGATACTGGAGGGGTGAGAATAACATTTCCAAGGAAAATGCTACTGGGAGAAGCTCGAGAAGCTCGAATCATAGCACATACGAAGTCCTTCTGATCGAGTATTCATAACCAATCGATTCGATCAATCAGCTCAAATGTTAATTGCGAATTTGCAAACCATTGGTTTTGTAGTTGTGATCTTCAATAAAGATGGCTATTTTTTTTCCTTTCGTCTCTAGGGCCAACAGTCTAAATGGCTTGGATGCACTAATGTCCTATGGATGGGCAGGGACGGAGCCAGAAATCTGCTCAGGAGGCAGAGAATGGCTGTTATGGCACATTCGGGCCCACCATTTTACGCACGATGTTTTAATAGGCAGGGCCCACCATGTCCCCTAAACCCTGCATAAGGTGGAGCCAGCAATTCACACCTCATATTTTGATGCCCATTACACCTCGTGTTGTGTTGAGAAGTTTTTTTGCTTTGAAAATCCTAATATTTTTCAAGATTTTATATGCTGTGTCCATGAAATTCAATATTTTCAAAACCATTCATTTGTTGGGCCACTAACATAATTAGGTTACACTGCATAAATAATCTGCAAAGGATGATCCTAACCTTCCGATATAGAAACGTCTATAGATCCTCTATCAATTGGAGGATTAGGATCATCCTATGGTCCATGGAAGTGGTTTCTATAAGGGACAATTGTAGGGGGTGATCCTATGGACGTGATTTTACACAGTGCAGCTGTTGATAAAAGGGTGGCCCAATTGAGTTGGGCCTATTAAGGAGTTTGGCCCTACTCAACAGGTACACAGCTGCCCCCCTTATGCTACATGTAGTTCCGCCCCTGGCCGGTACTTTCAATTACTCAAGGTTGTCAGGGCGGGATTCGATTCGGGATTCGAAAGCGGGATTCGAAGGTTCCTTTGATGGTTGGGAGTGGGATTCGATTTTTCGCCGGAGATTCGCCGGGGAGCGATAAAAAATAATAAATGATAAAATTTAAGGAAAAATACCTGAAAATCAAAATCTAAGCATTTAACTGTCCACCATTAAACATAAACATGATTTTCTAAATACCGAAATTACAGCAGTTTTTCATTCAAGAGCCAAGAGGCCCTAGACTCCATTAAACAAAATCCCACAAGTGCAATTTAAGAGATTTTGGGGATTTCTCATTATCTCATAGATGATTTGAATCTTGGAGCCTAAGTAAAACCCTACCCCTAACGAAACCCTATTTAAAGAGACAACTGTGCCAATACGAGGAATAGTGGGTATGGCGTATTCTCTTTATTTTTCTCTTCAACCTAGCCTCTGCTACTCAAATACACAGAAAATAAGACTCTCTCACCACTCTATCTCACCTTCCATCAGACCCCAATATAATCTTATGATGTTGGGAGGAAGAAGAAGGAAATCACAAGGACAATTCCTTCCTCTCCTCCCAATGAACAGATTCAAACCCGTTTGCCAAACTTCCAAAACACCAATCCATCCAAACCTTGTTTACTATGAAAATATGGATCTCAATCTGACTACCTCAATCTTGATATCAAATTCGATCAATGCATCTTGCAACGGATTGCTCTTCTTTTCGGATTTCTACATATATAATCCTGTAACTGGAGAAGCTGATGAAATCCCTTACCCCACTGATTATATAGAAAAAAATATCTACGATCCCAAATTGGCTTTTGACCCCTCGAAACCCCATCCTTATTATAAACTAGTTTACCCTTACAACCACTTTGTGGGGGATGACTCAACTCAACTCAACAAAACAAAATCCTCTCGTTACACACTACATGGGGTGAGATTGGGGAATGACTGCAAATGCGAAATAAAATTCCTAGTATTCTCTTCCAACACAAACAAGTGGGAGGTATCTGGAGCGGACATCATCTTATCGGAAAATCATTATTATTATTCTTTTGATCGTCCTTCTCCTTCAATTTACATAGGTGGCATTTTGTATTGGAAACTTCAATTTTCCAAATACATTGTGGAGTTCGACCCGGATGGAAACCATGCCAGTCTGATCACATTTGAACCACAGGTGCATGAATTTCATGAGATTGCCATTGGAGAATGGGAAGGTAGGCTTACTTGCACTACTATAATCGGAGGCAGAGATATAGACGTATGGATCATGGATGAACACCGGCAATTTTCGAAGATGTATTCGATTGGATTGGAGACAATACTCGTAGAGAGGGATATAGACTTTGAGAATTTATGCCCATTGCCTTGTGAGGGTGGAAAGGTGGTGCTGCTAGATCTATACACATCCGTCTTGGGAATTGAGATGATGTAATCTTAGATTCATTCATAGGATTATAATGTTGATTGATTTACAAGCGAACAATGGGCTAAACATGGTTTGAATTTGAACAATGGAGTTAGCTGATTTGATTGTTGCAAGCTGGTGCAGCTGCCTTGCTGACTCTAGCCTACCATTCTTTCTGCTTGGCCAATGGTAGGCTTGCGAGTTGCGACCTCTATGGCCCTTTATGGTGGGCTTATTGTTGCATCTAGGGTATCGGCAATGCTTAGAATCCTACAGAGAAATTGGTGGCACTCCAATGGGATGCCCAAACTACATGAAATGTCCATTATATATGTTTTTTTTTTGGGAACTGTTGGGAGTTTTACCTTGACGCTATAGTTGCAACCTCTATGCCCCTTTATGGTGGGCATATTGTAGCATCTTGGCTATTGGCAATGTTCTGTAACTTCTGTTTCTTAATGAGTCAAAGCCTATTGGCAAGTTAGTGCCAAATGCCAAATGCCCAAAAAAAAGAAAAGAAGTTTCCATTAAAAAAAAAGTTAGTGCCAAATGCTTTGCTTCTCAGGAGGAGGCACACTCTATTTGATGGACTGTGACGAATGTTGTTGAAGCTGGCCAGATTTAGTTGTGGGAATGCTTCACTACTTGGTATTGAAGAGGATGTCTTGTTGATAGATGTGACTAATGGAGCCTATCTTGCTGTACAATGGTTGTATGTTCAAGGTGGATGGAGTGTCTCCTGCTCTAATGAGGTTGCATCACTGTTTATAGAGAAATGTGTGAGAATGAATGATCTCAATGTGGGTGGAGAATGTTTGTGAATGGATGTATGAATTTGCAGGAGAAAAGTGTCTCTTCTGTTTTTTAGTTCTTTTACCTACACATCGGCAAATATATTAACAGAAAAACCTTGGCCTCAATCGCCCGCTTAAATTTGTTTAGGTCATTAATGTAGGTGAACTTTTTATTTGTTTATTGTTTGTCACTCCCTCTGGAATGCATCATGTATGAGAAAGGTGGTTAATGCTTAAGATTTTCTGGCATTTCTGGAGCATGCTCATGCACACTCACATGCAATTCTAGCCATCTACTTGTAGCAGCTCAAGATAGGCATTTCTTCCTTTTTGGCATTGTCTTTGCTCTGACCCGTTGGCAGACATACGTTGTAATCGGAGATCCAACATTTGGGAGAGAAGCTTCAAGATCGTCCACTGCCATGTTGGGATCTCCCCCTCCCCCCCCCCCCCCCCCCCCACACACACACACACCCCACCGTGGCCCCACCTGAAAACCCGGTCCCATAGGTATTGGAGGTTTGATTCACGACTACTATAGCGCTCATGTCCTTTTCCGGTTCTATAGGGATCTGTCTCTCTAATGAAGCAGAAGCTAGAGCCCTTTTGTGGGGTCTAAAGTGGTATACAGATCACCTTTCTCACCCGTTGATTATAGAGGCAGACTTGTCTAATGTCATAGCTTGGGCTAGCACATTAGCTCCAGGTCCGTGGAAACTATCTAGCATAATTGAAGAAATCAGGGACTGCTGTAGGACGATCTGCCCCAAAATTTCTCACAGACTCCGCTCTGCAAACGACGATGCAGACAAGCTTTCCAAAGAGGGGCTGGGCTGGACAAAGCGTCGATGCAGGTGTTGGTGACTGTAATGTGTGTTTTAGGAATATATATTGGGTTTATCAGATTGTAAACTGTTGGTGGGCTTATTGTTGGGCTTATGGTGGGCTTATTGTTGCATCTAGGGTATCGACAATGCTTAGAATCCTACAGAGAAATTGGTGGCACTCCAATGGGATGCCCAAACTTACATGAAATGTCCATATTGTTTTTTTTTTGGGAACTGTTGCGAGTTTTGAAGTACCTTGACACTATAGTTGCAACCTCATGAAGTACCTTGACACTATAGTTGCAACGTCTATGCCCCTTTATGGTGGGCATATTGTAGCATATTGGGTATTGGCAATGTTCTGTAACTTCTGTTTCTTAATGAGTCAAAGCCTGTTGGCAAGTTAGTGCCAAATGCCAAAAAAGAAGAAGTTTCATTAAAAAAAAAAGTTTGTGCCAAATGCTTTGCTTCTCAGCAGGAAGCACACTCTATTTGATGGACTGTGACGAATGTTGTTGAAACTGGCAAGATTTAGTTGTGGGAATGCTTCACTACTTGGTATTGAAGAGGATGTCTTGTTGATAGACGTGACTAACGGAGCCTATCTTGCTGTACAATGGTTGTATGTTCAAGGTGGATGGAGTGTCTCCTGCTCTATTGAGGTTGCATCACTGTTCATAGAGAAATGTGTGAGAATGAATGATCTCAATGTGCGTGGAGAATGTTTGTGAATGGATGTATGAATTTGCAGGAGAAAAGTGTGTTCTGTTTTTTAGTTCTTTTGCCTACACATCGGCAAATATATTAACAAAAAAACCTTGGCCTCGATCGCCCGCTTAAATTTGTTTAGGTAATTAATGTAGGTGAACTTTTTATTTGTTTATTGTCAGTCACTGCCTCTGGAATGAGTCATGTGTGAGAAAGGTGGCTAATGCTTCAGATTTTCTGGCATTTCTGGAGCATGCTCATGCACACTCACATGCAATTCTTGCCATCTACTTGTAGCAGCTCAAGATAGGCATTTCTTCCTTTTGGCAATCTCTTTGCTCTTACTCGTTGGCAGACATACTTTGTAATCGGAGATCGATCATTTGGGAGAGAAGCTTCAAGAATTGTCGATTGCCATGTTGGGATCTGTGGACCTCGATCCCGAGAGGACGGTGAACGAGGGACGTGAGATCCCCCTCTCAATCCTCTGAGACCTCCACCATGTGAAGGAGAGCTCCACCAAGGAACTCTCGAAATGGTGCCACTCACAGCATGGGTGGCGATACAAATGAGATACCTCTCGATTCAAGGACTAGCCCGGAACCGAGATGTACCTATAACAAAGAAGAGTCGCCATCCAGGGAAGTAGGCCCTGGATCCCATGAAATACTCTGTTGCAACGGATAACCAGAGATACAAAAGTCCGTGCCTGATGACGAATGGGGAAGGTATTAAGCGCCCCCAATTCGCCCAAGTGCAAGCACCTGATCTCTTATGTCATTTTTAATTAATTTTGAAGAATTTTGGACTAAAATCATGTGAAAAGGGAACGAGTATCCCCGAAGAAACATATATCTAAGCATGCATGACCCGGGGATGGGCAAAAGAAAATAAACATCCAAATCCTAACTCACCGCATCTAATCCTAACCCATCACATCTAGGAAAGCAATAACATCCGCACGCACAACTACAGCTAAGCAGATAATCAAGATAAGGTGAATAAATGCTACAACTAAACAGGTGAGAGGACAGATAAGCGCAGCAGTAAACTACCAAAGCAATAGAATAAACACACTAGCATGCGAGCCTATGTAAGAGATAATGCTAAGAAAATAATAACCAATCTCGTGCTAGAAAAGTAAGCAAGCTAAAGTAACACATAAGGAGTCGAAGATAAACACACAATGAACTAAAAGATACAGGGAAAGAAATGAATCGGAAAATCAACGGTACATGAGGACCGAGAATGCCAGGGAAAAGAAAATAGAACACACGATAGGCTCAGAGGGCGATTCAAAAGGAATCAAGCCCAGCGATCCTAATCTGCTGAAGATCGGACAAGTCTCGCGATCGTCATGACCTATCGTTGGGCTCAGCGAGGACAATCCCTGTAAAGGGGCCACGCTACATCATCGCCCGTCCCAAAACCCGATAAAACGTCGGAAAGCCGATAAAACCAGCAAACCATGATCAAAATCGGAAATGAAATAAAAAGAAGGCTCCGAGTGACCTGGCAATCACCATCCTTGCCCATTTTGGTTTTTGTATTTTTGAGAAAGCTTGAAAGATATTTTTGGATGCTGAAATGATTTTTTTCAAGGATTTAAATGATTTTATTGAAAAGTTTGACTGAACTTGGGATGACGATCCCAAGCTGCCTACGTACCCTGTGAAAAGGGATCAAGCCAACGTAGTTCGAATCAGCTTTTCGAAAAACGCTTTGAGTGCTTTTTGATATTTTTTGGATTTTTTTGTTATTTGATTTTTATGTATTTTTATCCCTTTTGATTGAAAGGGGGTTTTGGCTCAGGAGGTTGCCGTCCGTCGTTGCCTAAACCCGACGATGTGTTCCCAGGATCGATAGAATCCCGGAACTCAAAAAGGATCCTGAGGAACGTGCAAAGAATAGTCCCGAAAAGGGAGGAAACCCCTCAAACCCTGCGAAAATCCTGAGATGAGGAAAATGAGAGGAAGGGCAAGGGGTTGGCTCAAGAAACATTCCGTCATCGCCTGAGCCGAAGGGAAGCTTCCGAGAATGAATGAAACCTTAAGAAAATTGATGCAATAGATTACATCCAATCATAATGCTATCGAATACTCGCACTAAATTCACAGGCTACGGCAAGAAGGATATCCCCAAGGAAAATAATTAGCCGACTCATATGTCCGCACCATACCATTGAAAACTTGAGAGACCGCAATATCTAAATGAAACTAAAGGGATGGACCCTAGCCTACCCCACAGTGTCCCATTGCACATACTCCAAAATCACGAAAAGAAACAGAACAGGGAACATGCTTCATAAAATTCATTTAAGAAATAAACTCTGTGACATGGTTCAAAATAAAATACATGATTTGTGGTGTAAATACATTTATCAGAACATGAGTGCCTAATATCATTTCCCACAAAACAGTTGAGAAGGCAAGCGGAACAAGAACCATATAAAGCATGCATTAAAATGCAACTGTGCAGCTAATATTTTCCACTAAGGATAGAGGAAAGGTCCTTTTAAGCTAGCAAAATAGGGACTACTATGGATTGATAATTACCAAGTCACCTGTAAAGATAGTTTGATGCAATTACACACATGGTAGAACTTCTATTAGCATCCTTTAGTATCCTGCCCTGATGGAATCATGTAAAACCAGACTAAATGACAAGAAATGCTCGCACCATGGAATGATGAATTAGGCTTTCTAGAATTTTAGACCAAGGAGCAAACGGTTGGAACACCCAAAATAACAGAGCGCCAAGCATGCATTCTATCATTTCAATTGGCAAATTGGAAATGGGATTATTGGAATCCAACTACCGATTCCTCAGAGCAATCAAATTGGGAGAGAATGAAAATCAATTTTAAGCAATCACATATGCAATATAGTATTGAAAATTGAGCCTTTGAGAAATTACCCGGCTACTTGCAGAGGTTGCAGAGGAGGATGGATTGGGTCTAGGATTAGGACTTTTGTAGTTTTGATGAAGCTCTGTCGCTGACGGATGCGCAGCTGCCGGACCGGATCTGAGATGGGGTTACCGGATTCCGGCAAGGATGGAAGAGGGTTTGATGGAATATGGGATTTGGGGCTTTGATGGAGATGAAAATGGGAAGGGGAGGTAGCTGAGGCAGAGGAGAGAAGAAAATGGGAATGGGTTTGGGCGGCCGGTAGGCGCAGAGATGGTGGCCGAGGATGGGAAGTGGTCGGAATGGGTTTGGGTATAAAATGGAATGGAATGGGATGTTGATGGTGGTTAGGAGAAGATGATGGTGGTGAAGCTCGGATTCCGGCCGGATTGCCGGAGATGGGAAATGGCCGGAGATGAGGTTTCTCTTCTCTCTGCAAATCCTCCTTCTCTCTGCTTCTATTCTCTCCCTCTGTTTTCTCCACGAAAATGGGTTGAAAGGAATGGTGATTGGATTTTGGGTTTGAGGAGGAAATAGAGAAGATAAAAAAAGGGGAGATGTGGCTGTGAAGGAAGGGAGAGAAAATGGGGTTTCAAGGTTAGAGTTATGGCCGTTTGGTCGGATTCCGGCAAGGTTGCCGGAATCAATGGAGAGGGTGATGTTGATGGATGGTAAGGACGAAGTGGAGAAGGAAGAGACGAAGGTGGCTTGGTGGGTTTGGAGATGGAATATGGGGTTTGTTGCAGAGAATGGGTTTGCGGTTTGGGTTTTGCTGGGAAAAGGGGGTTTCGTTGGAAATTGCAGAGATGGGGTGGAGGTGGCCTCACCGGAGAAGATGGTGATGGCGAGGTTGCAGAGGTGATGGCGGCTGTTGATGTGGGTTTGAGAGATGGGTTTAATGGTGGTTGGGTGAAGGCCGGCCGGAGATGGTGGTTGGTTTGCAGGTTTTTATGGTGTGGTGGTGGTGGTGGATGAAGGAGATGGGGATGCCGGTGGGGAGGTGGCTGGTTGAGGGGTTTGGTAGTGGTGGCCGCCAGGGAGTCGCCTTGCCGGAGGTGGGGAAAATGGTCGGTGGAACGAGGTGATGGTGGAGATGACAAGAACGGTGGAGATGGGGGAAAAAGAGAAAATGGGCTCGGGTTTCCGGTGGAGGTCTCGCCTGAGAAGGAGATCGGGTCTCTTTCTCCCTCTTTCTTCTGCTCTTCTCCTCCTTCTCTGCCTCCTCTGCTGTGTATCGAAGCTCAGAAAAAAAAGAAAAAAATAAAAACCCCTCTCAACGAGCTCTTGTGGAGTTTTTATATCTAGGGTTCTTCTTTACTCTAATCCTTGCCATTCATTTTGTTGCCCCCCTCATCTCAACCATCCATCCCCTTCTTTTAATCCTGATGCCCTCTTAGAAACCCTAAAAATCTAGAAGGCCCTAGTCTAATCCAAGCCCTACACTTTGCCTTGTTAATCCTACAGCCCATGTTCATTGCTTGCAAAGGAAGTAAGACTTCTTTTACTAAAACGCCCCCCAAGATAAGGTGATTTTTCCCTCCTACCCTTATGCTCTATTTGCCTTTTCTTCTCACCCATGGGCACCCTTGCTTTGCTAGCTCACCCTACATCTACAAAGGAAATATACTTGCCTCCCCTTTCTTCCTCGGACAGCCTACCTTAGCATATTTGCTGCGCTACAGGGGGGGTGCCAACACCAAAATTCTGGGACATTTCGTAAATTTCATAAGTTTCATAGAATTGGGACGATTAAACGAGGGTTATCAGGAGTTCTGGGGATCATCCAGGCTTCTAAGGGTTTCAACAACGATCTGCAGAGACATTTTTCAGGTTCTTTTGCATTGAAGGCTTAGTTCTTCTGAAATTTCGGGGATATGCTTCAGGCACTTGAAACTTGACATTTGAGACTCGAAAATTTGGTTTTGGGACTCAGATTTTTGGGATTTATTCAATTGTTGGGAAATTTGGGTCAGGTCAAAATGGGGTGTCTACATATGCCCCTCTTTAGCAGAGGGTGCTTGTCGCACGAATGCCAAAGCCAAAAGGACAACGCATTTTGACCTGCCCCGAAAATTTGGTTAAAGAAGGAAAACATAAAGAAAATGATTTTGTGAAGATTGAATTCTTGAAGGGTCAGATGCCTCAAGAGTCTAAACCGGATTGGATGCCTCAGGGGTCTTTAGAAGGAATGTCTTAGGGGACCTTGGAAAGGATGTCGCAGGGGACTTTGGTAAGAATGCCGCGAGGGACTTTGAAAAGAATGCCACAAGGGACTTTGAAAAGAATGCCACAGGGGACTTTGGAAAGGATGCCTTGGGAAGGCGGTTGAATACAGCCTGTCTGCGAAATTGACCTGTCTGCGAAATTGACTTGTCTGCGAACGAGACATGGCCAGCGAGACTGGAGGTCAGCGAGACGGGAGCTAAAGAAAATTTGATTTGTCTGCGAAACGGACCTGTCCGCGAAGTTGACCTGTCTGCGAATGAGACACGGCCAGCGGGGCTGGAGGTCAGCGAGACGGGAATCAATAACGACTGGTTTTGGTGGCCTGACGAAAATAGCTTGTCTGCGAAATTGGCCTGTCTGCGAAATTGACCTGTCTGCGAATGAGATGCGGCCAGCGAGACTGAGGGTCAGCGAGACGGGAACTAAGGAAAATTTGATTTGTCTGCGAGATTGACCTGTCCGCGAAGTTGACCTGTCTGCGAATGAGACACTGCCAGCGGGACTGGAGGTCAGCGAAACGGGAATCAATAACGACTGGCCTTGATGGCCGGACGAAAATAGCTTGTCTGCGAAACTGGCCTGTCTGCGAAATTGACTTGTCTGCGAATGAGATGCGGCCAGCGAGACTGAGGGTCAGCGAGACGGGAACTAAGGAAAATTTGATTTGTCTGCGAGATTGACCTGTCCGCGAAGTCGACCTGTCTGCGAATGAGACGTGGTCAGCGGGACTGGAGACCAGCGAGACGGGAATCAAAGAAGATATGATTTGTGTAGATTCGGATTGAGAATAGGATTTTGACTGATTCCATTGGGGATTGATTGATCATCTCTTGCCAAGAGAAATTAGGAGTGCGTGCTCTCTGCTGAGAACGAGACTTGAATGACTTGTTGGGAAATTGATTTTGATGGAGAGTTCACTGTATTTGAGAGTGGACTCAGCTGGGGATACTGATTTTGCTAAGGAGTAGATTTTTGTTAGGGAGCGGACTCAGCTGGGAGTTGACTCGGTTGGGGATTTGGAGGCCTGACTCGAGATGTGCACATGCCTCTTTCGTCTCAACTTGCTGGAGGTATTGACACTGATTATCTTTGTGTGTCTGATATCTTTTATGACGCAAGTCATAAAAGATGCCCCTAGTATATTCGTGCTTCCATGACAAGAGTATAACAAGGCGATGTAAAGCTGACATTTCATTTCATGAACACTGGGATTACATGAGTTTTTGCTTCTTCTTCTTCTTTTTTTTTTCTTTTTTTTTTGTTTAGAGGGAAAGAAAACAAACACATTGCTGATATAGCCTGAGAGTCTTCCTTCTGGTTCTGCTCGTTTGTGATGCTGAGATCTTTGACAGACCTGGGCAAGGTAATCTTCAACACTTCTGGATCATGCTCTGACTTGTTCTGGTCTTTGAAGATGCCGGCCTTTCTCTGCATGTCACCCCAACTTCAGGAAGGGACTAACTAAACTAGACTTTAACGACTTACACTCGACCCGACACACAAAAGACCGAGACTTCAAAGAGAAACTCGATTTGTTTCTAGACCTGATGAAACCAACGAATAATGGTCACCCACTCTTAGAAGATTTCAAATACCATGTTTAAAGGAACTACTTTCCTCTCTCGGCATTTACGTCATGGTCATTATATCCTTTAGATTGTTCGGCCTTAAATGCCCCTAGTATAGAGCAGCCAAAGAAGATCTTGCTGGCGCCGCTCAGACTCTGATGATGCCAACTCTGATACTGAAGGCTGCGCCCATTTTCTGATACTCTGCTTCTTGCGGGAAGTCACTGCCATTCGACCAGATCGCCCAAACGGGTTTTCGATCTATCGGACCGCTCTGCCTTGATTTTTGCCTGGATCACATTTTTCAGGTTTTTGGTCCAGCAGGCTAACACCCTAATTTTTGCCTAAGTCGCCCTTTCGGGTTTTCGACTTAGCGGGTGAATGACCCTAACTTTTGCCTAGACCGCCCTTTCGGGTTTTCGGCCTAGCGGGTCTTCAGACTCCGTCTCTTTTTTCTTTTATTATTATTATATATTTTTTTTATGCCACAAACCTTTGCCTATTGCACCAAAAGGACTTTTTAAGTGGGTTATGGGTTCAAAGGATAGGATTTTGCTTTGGTTTTCAAGGTTTAAAGGTGATTGATTTTTGTTTGGAAGAGCGACCGAACCTGGATAAACCAAGTTGCCTACGTACCCTGGAAGAATAGGGATCAGGTCGGGCGTAGTTCAAGGCAAAAAATGCCCCTTGCTTGAGGTTTTGGAAGACTTTTGATTTTGTTAAGGCTCAAAAGGGTTGCGAACGATTGTTGTATTGTTGTTTTTTTTTTGTTCTGGCTGGCCAAAGGAGGCCTTCTGGTGCTCTAAGCATAATATTTCTTGAGTTGGTCCAGGTTTGTTGGCTCTGTTAATTTTTCACCATTTTGATCGAGGAGTCTGACGGCTTTTCCTGGCAAGACTTCGTCCACAATATAAGGGCCTGTCCATTTAGGCTTAAACTTTCCCCTGGGATCATAAACCGGTGCCCGAAAAGTTTTCAACACGAGGTCTCCTTTCTGCAAGTCTCTGATGCGAACTTTCTTGTTAAAAGCTTTCTCGATACGGCGCTGATATCCTTGGACATGATATAGAGCTTTTAACCGTTTCTCATCAATCATGTGAAGCTCCTGGTATCTGGCTTGTGCCCATTCTGATTCTGGCAAGTCAGCCTCCATCATCACTCTCAAAGAAGGAATTCGCAGTTCTACAGGCAGGACAGCTTCCATTCCGTACACCAGTGAATACGGCGTTGCACCTGTGGAGGCCCTGATTGACGTCCTGTAGGCCCATAGAGCATACGGGAGCTTGCTTGACCAATCTTTGTAGGTTTCGGTCATTTTGCTGATGATAACTTTGACATTCTTATTGGCTGCCTCGACAGCTCCATTGGTTTGGGGCCTATAGGGCGAAGACTTGTGGTGCTTAACTTTGAACTCTTCGCATAAGTGTGCCACCTCCTTCTTGAAGTGAGATCCGTTATCTGAGATCAGCTCATGCGGTACTCCATACCTGCATATGATATTTGCTCTGATAAACCTTGCAACCGAAGCGGAGGATAATGAGGCATATGAAGCTGCTTCTACCCACTTGGTGAAGTAGTCAATGGTGACCAGAATGTACTCATGTCCGCTCGATGACTTCGGTGATATCTTCCCAATAATGTCTATTCCCCATACTGAGAAAGGCCAGGGCGATGTAAGAGAATGCAACTGAGATGGCGGCACGTGAATGAGATTAGCATAAATTTGGCATTTGTGACACTTCTTTACAAAAGCATGACAATCTGCTTCCATCGTCGGCCAGTAATACCCAAGTCTTGTGATCTTTCTTGATAGCATTTTTCCATTCATGTGTGGTCCACAGACACCTTCATGAATTTGTTCTATGATTTCAGCGGCTCGATCTTCATCTATACACAAAAGCTGGATCCCATCGAACGATCTCCTATATAATTCTCCACCACATATGATAAAATTAGAGGCCAACCTCTGAAGTGTTCTCCTCTCTTTTCCCGTGGCTTCGGCTGGATGCCCCTTGCCCGAAATGAGATCTTTTATATCTGTGTACCATGGCTTGCCGTCTGGACACCTTGCTGCTATTTCTATTGCATTAACATGTGCCGGGGCCCATTGCAATCGTACTGCTAAAGGCTGAACCTCCATCGTCGCAGATAGTTCCAACATCAAAGCTAAAGTAGCAAGGGCGTCAGCGAAATGATTCTTCACTCGAGACAGGTGAGTAAATGAGATGTTTCGGAATTTGCTGACCAGAGACCCCAAGTACTCGTGATACGGGATCAGTTTATCTTCTTTTGTTCTCCAACATCCTTTGGTTTGACAAATAATCAGGATCGAGTCTCCGAATACATCGATGTCTTGGATGTTTAAAACCAGAGCCGCTTCGAGACCAGCAATGCATGCCTCGTACTCCGCCATGTTGTTTGTACACTCAAATTGTAGCTTGATTGATACAAGGGTATACTCCTTTCTCGGCGATACCAGTACTGCCCCTATACCACGACCTTGCTTGTTCACAGCTCCATCGAAGTACATAGACCAGGTCGTCCCTGGGGCTTCGTCTTCTAAGGTCATTATCTCTTCATCTGGAAACTCTGTTTTCAAATATTCAACCTCTTCTATGGGTACTTCAGCCAGCTGCTCTGCTACTACCCGCCCCTTGATTGATTTCTGAGTGACGTAAGTGATGTCAAACTCAGACAATAATAACAGCCACCTTACAGTTCTTCCAGTGAGAGCTGGTTTCTCAAACAAATACTTCAAGGGATCCATCCGTGAAAGGAGTGAGACCCTATTTGATAACAAATAATGCCTCAGCCTTTGAGTAGCCCAAACCAGCGCCAGACAAGTTTTCTCGAGCAGAGTATACTTCTGTTCATACTCAAGCATCTTCTTACTGAGATAATATATAGCCTTTTCTCGCTTCGACTCTGGATCTTGCTGGGCCAACATGCATCCCATCGCTGTATCAGTCACAGACAGGTATAACAACAATGGCTGGCCTGGCGTAATTGGTGACAACACTGGAGGCGAGGTTAGACACAACTTGATCTTTCCAAAAGCTTGACACTCTTCGTCCCATTTCTTCGATGCATTCTTCTTCAAAAGCTTGAAGATCGGCTCGCAAATAGTAGTCAACTGCGCTATGAATCGTCTCAAGTATTGCACCTTGCCAAGAAATCCTCTGATTTGCTTCTCCGTTTTTGGGGGAGTCATTTCTTGAATAGCTTTTATCTTCTAAGGATCAACTTCGATTCCTCTCTGACTCACCAAGAAACCCAATAACTTCCCTGATGTAACACCAAACACGCACTTGTTTGGGTTAAGACGAAGCTGATACTTTTGGATACGCTGAAAGAACTTCCTCAATGACACAACATGCTCTTCTCTGGTCTTAGCCTTGACTATCATGTCATCCACATAAACCTCTACTTCTTTGTGCATCATATCATGCAACAAGGTAGTAGCAGCTCTCTGATAAGTCGCTCCTGCGTTCTTGAGTCCGAACGGCATCACTTTGTAACAATATGTTCCCCATTCAGTTATGAAAGCTGTTTTGATCATATCTTCGGGCGCCATCTTGATCTGATTGTATCCTGAAAACCCATCCATGAAGGAAAGCAATGCATGACCAGCTGTATTGTCCACCAGGATATCTATGTGCGGCAGAGGGAAGTCATCCTTCGGACTTGCTTTATTCAGGTCTCTGAAGTCTACACACATACGAACTTTTCCATCCTTTTTAGGCACTGGTACTATGTTTGCAAGCCATTCAGGGTATTCCACCACCTCGAGAAAACCCACTTCTAGTTGCTTAGTAACCTCATCTTTAATTTTCAAGGCCCACTCAGGCTTCATTCTCCGAAGCTTCTGCTTTTTTGGCTTGGCACCCGGGATTAAGGGAAGCCGATGTTGGACAATGTCTTCACTCAATCCCGGCATGTCTTTATAGGACCAAGCAAAGACTTCTTTGAATTCCCTAAGTAGGTCAGTTAATTCCTCCCGTTCCTCAGGGGATAATGTTTTACCAATTCGTATTTCCCGAGTTTCGGTTTCATCGCCAATATTTATGGTCTCGATTTCTTCTTCAAGTGGCTTTGCTCGACGCTCCTCCCCCTGTTTAATCATATACTTGATTTCAGGGGGAGTTTCGTCGGCATCCTCATCCGAGGAGGGTTCTTTATTATTATTATTATTATTGAATTCATCAGATAAAGAAGCAGACACAGAGACATACTGAGAAGAGATATTCATTTCATCAGAAACTGCAAGTACATCCTCGGACGCGCCTAACTCAGGCTCAACATCAGACTCGATAAGGGAAGAAACAGACTCGGCATCAGTCCCATCAGTGGACTCGAGCTTAACAGTAGCTACATCAGACAACTCAAACTCAACTTCAGACACATCAACAGACTCTGACTCATAACCAGACTCCATAACATTGGAAGACTTATTGACAAGAATGTCATCATACTCCATAACAACCTGAGGAAAGACATAAGAACTCCAGTTTGTGAGGTCTCCTTCAGCTGAGGTGATCATGGCTTGCGGATTCAGAAGCGGCGCATCTTCTCCGATCATAGCTACAACCGGTGAATCGATCTTAAACAGAGATTCCAGAAGGTACGGATCCATAAGGTCAGCCCAGTCTGATTCAGATTCCTCTTCATTGATCTGCAAGGAGGGGAATTCATCTGGTAGTTCCATCTCAAAGAAGATCTCAAACCCTGGCAGCTTTTCATGGGTTATTGTATCGACCCAAGGCTCAGCAAAACCACAAAAGGCGAAATCCTCCCCTTCTTTCCTGTAATGTCCATTTCTCAACAAACTGTAAAACCTGCTCGGCTCATCTATCCCCAAACGACGAAGCTCAACCTTTCTGCGCATATACTTCTTCATCTCACTGATCTCTTCATTTGTAGGTTCATAGCCCAACCCAAACAATCCAATTGCTTTACCCATATTCGGCCACTCAACTACACCCTGATGGTGGCGACCTAACCCGGCTCCTGGAACATAGCCCTGCTTGCGCATCATTCAGACTACTACGGGATTCGAGCTTGTAAGGAATGTGAGAGGTTCATTCATAGCTTCTTCCACTGATATAGCTGTGACCTCCAGTGAGAAACCAGTCAGACTGACATATTCATTCTTTTCTAATGTGGCCGGGATGATGAGCTCCTGAGAAATTTGGCCAACTTCTAGATCTGGGTCTCCTCTAACTGTTATCACACTGTTACCCTTGATGAATTTCAGCTTTTGATGCAATGATGAAGGTACAACTCCGTATTTATGAAGCCAAGGTCGGCCCAAGAGCAAATTGAATGATGGTTTAATGTCCAACACCTGAAACTCAATTTCAAACATACCACCTCCAATCTGGATTTCCGTGGCTAAAGTTCCAACAACATCACGCCTCGTACCATCATAAGCCAAGATGCCTTGTTCAGAAGGGATGAAATCGCCAGGTTCAAATCCTAAGGCAGTAGCGGTACTCAGAGGACAAACATTCAAAGCGGATCCATTGTCAACTAAAACCTCAGGAACTTTCTTCTCATTACAGAAAACGGTGACTCGGAGCGGGCGGCTATGATTGCGACCTTCGAGAGTCAAGTCTTCATCAGTGAAAGACAAGGTTTTGGAAACCCGGGCCATAGCTACAAGTCCGACCAACTGATCCGGAGTGATATCGACAGACACTTTAGCGGCATTCAGCTCTCTAAGTATAACCTCTCGGTGCTTTGCAGAGTTCATAAGCAAACCCCAGATCGAAATATTTGCCTGAGTTTTCTTTAACTGCCGGAGGAGGTTTTCGTCTTCTTCATCTGACTTCGACTTAAACAACTCTGATGCTCTGGCCAACTCAGCGGGATTCTCAACCCTTAACTCGGCTGGCTTAAAGACACGCCCGCCGCGAGTAACATGGCGGACCTCATCACAAACAATCTCCAGGTCCTCTTCATCAGGCTGAAAAACATAAGGACGAACTTGATGATCCCCCTCATCAGGCTGGAAAACATAAGGAGTTCGGGCTTCCTGATCTTCCTCATCGGGCTGGAAAATATATGGAGTTCGTGCTACTTGATGGACAGTGGATTCAACATTCTGATAGACACATGGGTAAATCACCTGGCCTTCCTCATTAGGCTGGAAAACATAAGGAATTCGGGCGGTGCGATTGATGACAGGCTCAGCAAGACACTCTTCTTCCTCTTCTTCAAAATTTAAGACATAGGGAGTTGCAGGAGTTATGGCACAAATAAGAGAGGTTGGATCAACAAAGGGTTTGTCATCAGAGATGGCTCCTATCTCAGGTGGAGGGGGAGCGGTATGTCTGGGTAAGGGATTTCGAGTAACGTTGGGTTCAGGTAGAACAAGGTCACCCACTGCTAGCAGTTTCTCAATTCTGTATCTCAGGGCTATACAACGATCAGTATGGTGTCCAGGACCTTGGTGGTACTGACAGAACTGGTCTTCTCTGAAACCTCTGGGAAGAGGGTCTGGGGGAGGTCTTGGTGGTAAGAGTTCAATTACACCATCTCTGACAAGATTTCTCATGATTGAAGAGGGGGTATAGGGCAACAGAGTGAACTCTTTCTTTGGCCTTTGAATGGGCTTTTCTCCTCCCATCACTATATTTCTTGGAGGCGGGCGAGAAGTCCCCAATTGATTCACTTCTTTGGGAGCAGTGATAGTTCTTTTACCCTCCTTCAGATTCACGTAATGCTTCAGAACTACACCCTGTGCTAAAGCATCTTCTGTCATGTTCCCGGTGTGGATGAAATGCTTAAAATCCGGATAGTACTGAGTAGCCATATACTGCGCATAAGGACTGGAGAGATTTTTGACAATAATGCTGAGCTGGTCTTCTTCAGATGGGCGGTTAGTCATCTGAGCTGCCTTTCTCCTCCACTTCTTAACAAAGGTACTGAATGGCTCATGGATCTGCTGCTTGAGCATTTTCAGGTCTCGACGAGTGACCTCAACCCCTTCATCATAAGAGAATTGTTCAATAAACTTTTCGACAATGTCTTCCCATGTCTTGGTATAAGCTGAATCCAAAGTCAGAAACCATTTACATGCCACACCTGATAGAGACATTTGGAACAATTTAGCCATCTGCTGAGAATTCAGGCCGTACTGCTCAAGCGCATTGATGTACATCTTCAGATGACTTCTAGGACTCCCAGATCCGTCATACTTGGCAAAGTTAGGGATTTTGAACTTGGGAGGGAGAGTGATGCCAGGGAAGATCGACAATTCAGACATGTCTATTTTCCTTGGATTGTGATTTTTCAAATTCAGAAGCTCGAGAGCCAACTGGTCCACTTTCTCAGATAACTCCTTCTCTTTTCCGGCTCTAGCAGGAGATGGCGGAAGATTTTCCTCAGCGTACTGCTCCTCATCGTAATCAAAGGCAGGAACTTGCATGGATCTGACTGGGATATGGACTCCAGTTGGAGGATTCTGGACTACAGGGTCCTTCGAGGTTGAAGACCTCTCATTCGCCTGACCCTCCAGACATGTCACTTTTTCTGTAAGGGTTGACATCTGTCTGGTAAGGTTCATCATCATTTCTCTCATTTCAATCATGAAACTGCTCTCAGTAGACTCAGCCATTAGGTCAGGATTAGAAGATACTGGTGAAGCAGAATAACGACTTAGTCTCGATGTTTGACGAGACTAAACCGGCTTAGAATCGGTAACCTTTCGGGGAGCGATGTTTAAACGATCGGGTAAGACTCCTGCCATGGACATCACAAACACTAGGTTTTAATAAGAGGTAATCATATGACAATATTTCATGCAAATTGAAACAAAAGATTATACAGATGCATCATTTCCCTGGGTAAAACCACCAGCAAAGCAATCGTGAGAAGGGTCACGACGGCCTATCACACCTAAAAGAGTTGCCATTACACTCAAGGTGTGTCGGATAAAAAGAAAAATCTGACAGCATAACGGTCTTACAAAAGGGTCATGGCATGGTCAACTCATGGTTTATCAATACTCCAAAGGATAGTGATTACCCTCAAAGTTTTTAGCTAAAATCCGGCAGCATAATGTTAGTACATGGAGACAGGGTAACGTAAGCACATGATTTGTTAACAAGCCTGAAAGGATGATGACCACACTCAAGGTATTCAGAGAAAATTCGGCAGCATGACGGCCATACTAGGAGATGTGGTATGGTAAGCACATGGTTTGTTAACAAACCTAAAAGAATAATGATGACTCCAAGGTTTTTAACAAAAATCCGACAGCATAACGACTGTACTAGGAGGGTCTAAGCAACTAAACATGAGGAGTACGCCGTCATGGTCAATATAAAGCAGGGCTCTCAACAAGAACACACACTCTGGTAGCGATAATGGCAAGATAGACTCACAATCGACATGTGGAATGGGATTTGATGAGGATCAAACAAAGGATCAGGCTCATAGAAGATAGATCAGGCTAGAAAGATGATGAAATGAAACCAATGATCTGATCATAATCTGAAAGACGGATAGATAGGGATAGCAGATTAGGTTAGGAAGGAAAACCTAACGTAAAAAAAATATACCCTAATCTAAAAATCAATACACACATATATATACATCCTAACCAGGGGCACCAGCCTAGTCTGCTCTAACAGAGTCAAGGAGGTCTCGACTGATGACAGACTGATGAGTGTACTAGGACCGTGTTGTAGCCACGCAAGGTGAGCTACCCTAGTCTACAAATGGGACAAGGTTCCTAACTCTAGGCTTCACATGTGTAAGCAACACATGTTCGTCCTCGTATGAATGCAATATATATAAACACGGGTACTTCCTAGTGGGGTTTCACTAAGCCAGTAAGTATATACATAATATATAGAACAAAGTAGGGCTCCAGACTCAATCTATTGGGCACTATGCATATGAACCATACTTAATATGTATAACAAAAGTACGCCCAATGTTATACATAGTATGCTTCATTGCTCATCGGCTGCTGTAGACAAAAGTACGCCCAATGTCTACGGCTGCAGCACCGGCGCATAGCTTGGAAATAGATTCAACAGTACCATCAGGGTGTAATAACATCCCAGTCGGGCACGCATTGAATCTATCCCGTGGAGCCAATAATGAAAAACAATGAGAGACCATGAAAGAAATAAAAATATGACAATGCATACTGTGCAGTGTGTGAATCCCTTGTTTTAATTACGCACCTGTCTGGTGCCCCTGGATTCTAACGATAGAATTCCCATTTAAAATGATTTTAGCTCAAATTTCACCAAAGTTAATAAAAATGGCATTTCAACAGAATTAGGCAATGTTTCAAGAATTCCCCAGCAGAGTCGCCAGCCTGTGGACCCCGATCCCGAGAGGACGGTGAACGAGGGACGTGAGATCCCCCCTCTCAATCCTCTGAGACCTCCACCATGTGAAGGAGAGCTCCACCAAGGAACTCTCGAAATGGTGCCACTCACAGCATGGGTGGCGATACAAATGAGATACCTCTCGATTCAAGGACTAGCCCGGAACCGAGATGTACCTATAACAAAGAAGAGTCGCCATCCAGGGAAGTAGGCCCTGGATCCCATGAAATACTCTGTTGCAACGGATAACCAGAGATACAAAAGTCCGTGCCTGATGACGAATGGGGAAGGTATTAAGCGCCCCCAATTCGCCCAAGTGCAAGCACCTGGTCTCTTATGTCATTTTTAATTAATTTTGAAGAATTTTGGACTAAAATCATGTGAAAAGGGAACGAGTATCCCCGAAGAAACGTCTATCTAAGCATGCATGACCCGGGGATGGGCAAAAGAAAATAAACATCCAAATCCTAACTCACCGCATCTAATCCTAACCCATCACATCTAGGAAAGCAATAACATCCGCACGCACAACTACAGCTAAGCAGATAATCAAGATAAGGTGAATAAATGCTACAACTAAATAGGTGAGAGGACAGATAAGCACAGCAGTAAACTACCAAAGCAATAGAATAAACACACTAGCATGCGAGCCTATGTAAGAGATAATGCTAAGAAAATAATAACCAATCTCGTGCTAGAAAAGTAAGCAAGCTAAAGTAACACATAAGGAGTCGAAGATAAACACACAATGAACTAAAAGATACAGGGAAAGAAATGAATCGGAAAATCAACGGTACATGAGGACCGAGAATGCCAGGGAAAAGAAAATAGAACACACGATAGGCTCAGAGGGCGATTCAAAAGGAATCAAGCCCAGCGATCCTAATCTGCTGAAGATCGGACAAGTCTCGCGATCGTCATGACCTATCGTTGGGCTCAGCGAGGACAATCCCTGTAAAGGGGCCACGCTACGTCATCGCCCGTCCCAAAACCCGATAAAACGTCGGAAAGCCGATAAAACCAGCAAACTATGATCAAAATCGGAAATGAAATGAAAAGAAGGCTCCGAGTGACCTGGCAATCACCATCCTTGCCCATTTTGGTTTTTGTATTTTTGAGAAAGCTTGAAAGATATTTTTGGATGCTGAAATGATTTTTTTCAAGGATTTAAATGATTTTATTGAAAAGTTTGACTGAACTTGGGATGACGATCCCAAGCTGCCTACGTACCCTGTGAAAAGGGATCAAGCCAACGTAGTTCGAATCAGCTTTTCGAAAAACGCTTTGAGTGCTTTTTGATATTTTTTGGATTTTTTTGTTATTTGATTGAAAGGGGGTTTTGGCTCAGGAGGTTGCCGTCCGTCGTTGCCTAAACCCGACGATGTGTTCCCAGGATCGATAGAATCCCGGAACTCAAAAAGGATCCTGAGGAACGTGCAAAGAATAGTCCCGAAAAGGGAGGAAACCCCTCAAACCCTGCGAAAATCCTGAGATGAGGAAAATGAGAGGAAGGGCAAGGGGTTGGCTCAAGAAACATTCCGTCATCGCCTGAGCCGAAGGGAAGCTTCCGAGAATGAATGAAACCTTAAGAAAATTGATGCAATAGATTACATCCAATCATAATGCTATCGAATACTCGCACTAAATTCATAGGCTACGGCAAGAAGGATATCCCCAAGGAAAATAATTAGCCGACTCATATGTCCGCACCATACCATTGAAAACTTGAGAGATCGCAATATCTAAATGAAACTAAAGGTATGGACCCTAGCCTACCCCACAGTGTCCCATTGCACATACTCCAAAATCACGAAAAGAAACAGAACAGGGAACATGCTTCATAAAATTCATTTAAGAAATAAACTCTGTGACATGGTTCAAAATAAAATACATGATTTGTGGTGTAAATACATTTATCAGAACATGAGGGCCTAATATCATTTCCCACAAAACAGTTGAGAAGGCAAGCGGAACAAGAACCATATAAAGCATGCATTAAAATGCAACTGTGCAGCTAATATTTTCCACTAAGGATAGAGGAAAGGTCCTTTTAAGCTAGCAAAATAGGGACTACTATGGATTGATAATTACCAAGTCACCTGTAAAGATAGTTTGATGCAATTACACACATGGTAGAACTTCTATTAGCATCCTTTAGTATCCTGCCCTGATGGAATCATGTAAAACCAGACTAAATGACAAGAAATGCTCGCACCATGGAATGATGAATTAGGCTTTCTAGAATTTTAGACCAAGGAGCAAACGGTTGGAACACCCAAAATAACAGAGCGCCAAGCATGCATTCTATCATTTCAATTGGCAAATTGGAAATGGGATTATTGGAATCCAACTACCGATTCCTCAGAGCAATCAAATTGGGAGAGAATGAAAATCAATTTTAAGCAATCACATATGCAATATAGTATTGAAAATTGAGCCTTTGAGAAATTACCCGGCTACTTGCAGAGGTTGCAGAGGAGGATGGATTGGGTCTAGGATTAGGACTTTTGTAGTTTTGATGAAGCTCTGTCGCTGACGGATGCGCAGCTGCCGGACCGGATCTGAGATGGGGTTACCGGATTCCGGCAAGGATGGAAGAGGGTTTGATGGAATATGGGATTTGGGGCTTTGATGGAGATGAAAATGGGAAGGGGAGGTAGCTGAGGCAGAGGAGAGAAGAAAATGGGAATGGGTTTGGGCGGCCGGTAGGCGCAGAGATGGTGGCCGAGGATGGGAAGTGGTCGGAATGGGTTTGGGTATAAAATGGAATGGAATGGGATGTTGATGGTGGTTAGGAGAAGATGATGGTGGTGAAGCTCGGATTCCGGCCGGATTGCCGGAGATGGGAAATGGCCGGAGATGAGGTTTCTCTTCTCTCTGCAAATCCTCCTTCTCTCTGCTTCTATTCTCTCCCTCTGTTTTCTCCACGAAAATGGGTTGAAAGGAATGGTGATTGGATTTTGGGTTTGAGGAGGAAATAGAGAAGATAAAAAAAGGGGAGATGTGGCTGTGAAGGAAGGGAGAGAAAATGGGGTTTCAAGGTTAGAGTTATGGCCGTTTGGTCGGATTCCGGCAAGGTTGCCGGAATCAATGGAGAGGGTGATGTTGATGGATGGTAAGGACGAAGTGGAGAAGGAAGAGACGAAGGTGGCTTGGTGGGTTTGGAGATGGAATATGGGGTTTGTTGCAGAGAATGGGTTTGCGGTTTGGGTTTTGCTGGGAAAAGGGGGTTTTGTTGGAAATTGCAGAGATGGGGTGGAGGTGGCCTCACCGGAGAAGATGGTGATGGCGAGGTTGCAGAGGTGATGGCGGCTGTTGATGTGGGTTTGAGAGATGGGTTTAATGGTGGTTGGGTGAAGGCCGGCCGGAGATGGTGGTTGGTTTGCAGGTTTTTATGGTGTGGTGGTGGTGGTGGATGAAGGAGATGGGGATGCCGGTGGGGAGGTGGCTGGTTGAGGGGTTTGGTAGTGGTGGCCGCCAGGGAGTCGCCTTGCCGGAGGTGGGGAAAATGGTCGGTGGAACGAGGTGATGGTGGAGATGACAAGAACGGTGGAGATGGGGGAAAAAGAGAAAATGGGCTCGGGTTTCCGGTGGAGGTCTCGCCTGAGAAGGAGATCGGGTCTCTTTCTCCCTCTTTCTTCTGCTCTTCTCCTCCTTCTCTGCCTCCTCTGCTGTGTATCGAAGCTCAGAAAAAAAAGAAAAAAATAAAAACCCCTCTCAACGAGCTCTTGTGGAGTTTTTATATCTAGGGTTCTTCTTTACTCTAATCCTTGCCATTCATTTTGTTGCCCCCCTCATCTCAACCATCCATCCCCTTCTTTTAATCCTGATGCCCTCTTAGAAACCCTAAAAATCTAGAAGGCCCTAGTCTAATCCAAGCCCTACACTTTGCCTTGTTAATCCTACAGCCCATGTTCATTGCTTGCAAAGGAAGTAAGACTTCTTTTACTAAAACGCCCCCCAAGATAAGGTGATTTTTCCCTCCTACCCTTATGCTCTATTTGCCTTTTCTTCTCACCCATGGGCACCCTTGCTTTGCTAGCTCACCCTACATCTACAAAGGAAATATACTTGCCTCCCCTTTCTTCCTCGGACAGCCTACCTTAGCATATTTGCTGCGCTACAGGGGGGGTGCCAACACCAAAATTCTGGGACATTTCGTAAATTTCATAAGTTTCATAGAATTGGGACGATTAAACGAGGGTTATCAAGAGTTCTGGGGATCATCCAGGCTTCTAAGGGTTTCAACAACGATCTGCAGAGACATTTTTCAGGTTCTTTTGCATTGAAGGCTTAGTTCTTCTGAAATTTCGGGGATATGCTTCAGGCACTTGAAACTTGACATTTGAGACTCGAAAATTTGGTTTTGGGACTCAGATTTTTGGGATTTATTCAATTGTTGGGAAATTTGGGTCAGGTCAAAATGGGGTGTCTACAGGATCCCCCCCCCCAGCCCCGCCTGAAAACCCGGTCCGGTAGGTATTGGAGGTTTGATTCGCGACTCCTACAGCGCTCATGTTCTTTTCCGGTTCTATAGGGATCTGTGTCTTTAATGAAGCAGAAGCTAGAGCCCTTTTGTGGGGTCTAAGGTGGTACACATCACCTTTCTCACCCGTTGATTATAGGGGCAGACTTGTCTAATGTCATAGCTTGGGCTAGCACATTAGCTCCAGGACCGTGGAAACTATCTAGCATAATTGAAGTCAAATTGCGGAGTCTCTTGAACCATTAACAGATTGACTGAAAGTTTACACTATCAATTTTGACAATTATAATCTGACTAGAATAGTTTATTTTCTGTGGCAACACACCTCAAGGTTAGCAGGAACTTTTTACTATGTAAAATTTCCACCTAAAAGCTTATTAAAATATTTGGATTGGGCTTACCCTAACGAAACACCACAAGCAGCAAGTTGTCCTGTTAGTAGTCTTTCAATATTTCCTTATGGTACTCTTTCAAGACCCAAGCCCAAACTAATTTTGATATGTTTTTATGAATACATAATATTTGATTTTCATCGTGAGAGCACTTCAATTATAGGTGTAAGAAAACCTAATTTCTTTTAATATATACCTACACTAAGAATTACCTACAACTATCAAGAAAATGAGCCTCATATTCTTTTCTGGAGCTATAGAAAAGGTGGTTTTTTGTTTGTAGCTGCACCATGGACGAATCTGCAACAATTATGTACAGTTTTTATAACAGACAAAAGTGCTGATTTTATGCTTAGTGAGATGGATGGAATGCTGATTAGTACAATATCGAATCAATCAAGCCGATGGTGGCTGGGATTCTGATTAGTACAATTAAAAATGTTGCTGATTAGTGCAATTAAAAGTGTTGATTTATTGACTACACGAATCATCAAATATTTTGGAAAACAACCAACATGAAATTGGTTATCTTTGCCCTCTTGCAATGTTCAGTAGAATTTAGTTAAAGTTGATAGCTCACGAGTTGTGGTTGTGGAACTACAAATCTGAGCTACAGAGAGCAGTCTGTTGAAGATTGCGTTGACTATCTTCAATTCGGACATTGTTGGGAACATTGTAGAACTATTTTAAGAGATTTTATCTCTACCCTACTTACAGCTGATAAAAATAGTAAAATGACCACCAACCATGATTGGATATTGGAGAGCCAAGAGAAAATGCTTCCAGAGATGGAAAAACTAAAATGAAAAGACATTGCCAAACATGAAAATAACCCAAAAATCCTTTTCACTTTAAGCTGCTTGTCATCACGACGCTTGCACATGATTCATTCTACTGTAGAGAATTTGTTTCCTTTAACTGTTGAGAATGTTTTGATGCAGGTAGGATAGAGATAGAATCCCAAATGTTCCATGACAATTTCAAGAGAAACAAAATGGGCATGAGAAGGTTTATTGTCTTAACCCCAGTATCCTACTATCAGTCATACTTATCTATTTATGTTACTTCCTGCTTCATTTTCAATCTTTCCATGACAAGTTGCTCCGTAATCAAGGTCCTACTGTTATCTTATTTTGCTGAATTATTCCATTTTCTCTTTAGGGAATCCTAGCTGCAGTCTCACTGCAGCCAATTCGTAGGACTATGCACTTGGAAACATCATCTTTTGCTCAATTACTCCATTTTCTCTTGACGGAATGCTAGCTGCAGTCTCACTACAGCCGATTCGTAGGACTATGCACTTGGAAACATCTGTGTCTATCAGAGGAACATGTGATCTGTTTGTGTTCTATGACATGGATGTTTTGGCATTCATATGCACACTATGAGCAGGGGACTCTTCCAACGCCATCGCGTGTCGTTGCCGAGGACCATGGCCTTTAATTGATCATTGACAGATCAATTAATTTTTAGAAACTCAATGACACTTATTTAAAAATTTAAATGTCATCATATAATTAAAAAATTAATTTAAAAAGTTAAAGAAAATTAATTTAAAGAAAATTTGGAACAAGTTTCAAATATAAAACAAAAAACTCAACGACTCCAAGTATTTTATGAAGAGTTCTACTATAACTATTGTAATATCATCACATAAGACGAAATAGTATCTCTCCCAATATTTTCGTAAAAAATGCTTCAACAAGTTAACGTTTTTCCTTGCAAATTAATTCATATGATTAACGTTAAATTAAGTGAATTTCATAATAAATTGAAAACCCGACCTGAATTAATTTTTATTGGGAGGGGGTTTTCAATTTGGGATTATTCTAAATGGATTTGACTTAGTATTTCATTTGTATACCTTTGAGAGAACAAAGTTGCTTATCTTCGGTGCACACTCTCTTTACTCTTTCTCTCATTATCTTTTATTCGTGTGCATTCTTTGTTTATCTTTCCTCATGCCTGATTGTTGTAAATTTCAATTGTTTTAATTTTACATTAATAAGGGCAAAAGTCTTTAATTCCCAATTCAGCCCCCTCTTGGGTTGCTATCTCTTTCTGTCTGGGCCTTACATTCCATAGCAAGGAATTTAGACATCCAACGAGACTAAAAACAAGCGTGCTGATATCAAAGATTATCTCCACTGAATTTGTAATGCCCAAATTAAAATCAACATAGAAATACCATCTAGCTAAAATAGAAATGCAATCTACCTAAATTAGAAATATAATCCATTTTGAAGACCAGTAATCCTAGATATATTATGATGATTCTCAAATATGTCTGAGGGATCGGACGGGTGCAACAAAGGGTCCCGATCACAGGCTATTCTTCCCGTGACCTCCACCAACAAACAACAGGTTAGGGACCACCCGAAGTTTTAACTCAGAGGAACTCTTCGACACTCAAGTCAGTGTTGAGATCAAACAAAAATGAGAGCACGGAGCAAGGAAAACTCAAAGTTACCCCAGTGTAGTGTCTTTGATCCCATAGGGAGCTGATCCCCTTGAACAGAGGAGGGTTCCTATTTGTAGGAGGCACCACTGCACTGAGTGGGATGTGTCGGCGGTAGGGCACCATGTATTGGTATGTTGAGGTTTCTGAGTCGTGGTGTATCTCCTGTTGTCGGGTGTGAAAGTCTTCTCATAGTGACAGCGCTGGGATTTGATTCTTACGAGATCTTTTATGATTAGGATGCGTACAGATTTTCCTAACCCCCTTCTTTCTTACGGTAGTGCAAGGGGGTTTAGGATTTCGTCGATCCCATCCCACATGTCATAATCTAAGGGGTCGCTTTCCTTCCATCGAATTGGTGCAAAATTTTTGTGTACATTGATAAGCCCGCGACTTCTTTGTGTCAGTAGTAGCAGTCGGAGAAGTAATGCTTGCACTCCGATCGAACTGTTAGTTCTTTTCATGGTGCTGATTGATTGCAATCTTTGATATTCCTAATATTTTCAGTATTTATTTCTCAAGATACGATGAGCTGTGCATCGATGCAATATAGTAAGCGTGCACCTTCCCGAGATTCGGGGAGGGGAGCCGGGTTCGCAGGCATGGGAGATAGTACTTTGACTAGGATTGCTTGTATGATACGTAACCCTTGCGATAACTTAGGTGTGGTTTCAATGAGGAGGTCTATAAAAAGAGACCATGGGGTTCTGCCTTTAGGCATTCCATCTTCTACTTTTTTTCTTCACTTTTTGGGACACTGCTGGCGATGGTGCCGCGTGCCGTATTATGAAGGAGAAGTGCATGGTCGAGACGGTACACTCGCACAAAGGAGCAGGTAGGTTTTCCGGCGACGGTACAAACTACCCAAAATAAAATAAATCTGTCCCCATATGAGTAATCATAAACACCTACTTTAGCAGAAAAATACCGTACAAATTATGGAATTTTGTTCTTAAACATTTTTCTCCTTATTTACTTCGGAAACAAAAAATATTCGTAAAATTTCTTAACATTAACTCGAAGGTCTCTCCGGGTAAAAGTTGAACAAAAATAGTTCATGTGGCAGTGACATCCTAGCCCTGCAGTCTATAGAGGAACGGCATATTTAGGAAACATTTATTGGCTGGAGGGTTGTAATTATGCTATGGAAATGAATTTTGGCACACAACCTACTTACATTGTGGCCCATGACATGGACAGTTTGGATCATCCTACGATGTAAGCCATACAGTACTTTAAAAAAAAAGAATACTCACTATCAGGGCTTACACTATATAAAAACTCTCATAATCACATGATTTCTCTCTAAATCATGGGGAAATCGGTCAAACGGGCCGGGTGAAATGAGTTAAAAACTGATTATTGGTGACTCACTATTGGTTCTCAAAATCCAAAACAACCCGGCTTGAGTTGAGG
Source organism: Tasmannia lanceolata (assembly GCF_043159265.1). Classification (NCBI taxonomy): domain Eukaryota; kingdom Viridiplantae; phylum Streptophyta; class Magnoliopsida; order Canellales; family Winteraceae; genus Tasmannia; species Tasmannia lanceolata. Next base: position 26,192,036 of record NW_027518679.1, on the reverse strand, counting down.
TGGTCAACAATTTGTACCATATCAAATTGGGTCAGCCCGACCCAACCCAATCCGAATTGGGTCGACCCAACCCAACCCGAATTGGGTCGGGTTGACACCCAAGTTGCACCCCTAACGATGACGAAAAAACTACTTTTCCTTATTCACTATGTACGGGTCAAATTACAGAAATGTTGATATTACGAATGCAGGACACCTGTAAAAATATTGACTAATTTTGGATACCTTAACAGGAACAACAATCATGGAAACCTCTATAGATTGGACGGCTAGGATCAGCCTATGGAAATGTTTTACGGGCACAACCTACTGATGTTGTGTTCCATCACATGGACAATTTAGATCAACCTATGATGTGGTTTAAATCATTTCCCTCTAAAATATTGTGGTGCTAATGTCATTTTTCTTTAAATATAAAAGAGAAGATGGGTCCGGGTCAAACGGGCGGGGTGAAAATGACCCATGAAATTTTACGGGTCATTGGGCTGGACGCACACCCGGCCCGTGCGGGCCAGGTCGACCCGCGGGTCACTAGGATTTTTTATGTTTTTGTTAAGATTTTTGTGTGTGTAGGGATTTGCTAGCCACCTTCTCCGAGGCTACTTCTCGGCTTGTGGCACATCCTTTGCTGCAAAGATCGGCAGAAGTACGATTTGTGGAAAGGTGACTAGCAATAAATAATAATCATGCGGATACTAAGTTTGAAATGAAAAATTACCGGAAAATGGAAGCAGAGTAGAGAAATTAAAAAAAAAAATAGTAAAATATGACAATTATGGAAAAAAGTACAAAGCAAAATTAAGAATTATGACAATTACTGACAAAAAGGCATAAAAAGGAGACAGCTTGCCTTTTTTTTTAACTCATGTGCAAGGGCATATGAGAAGCGGAAATGACGAAAAAGAAGCAGTGAAAAAGGAGATACGTGGGTGTTTGATGGGAATTAAGGCGGACTCATAAGGCAATAGCAGGAAAGAACGTGCCGAAAAATATAGGATTCCCGCTATTAGTATAGTAAGGATTTCGGAAATTTTAAAGATAATTTGGAACAAGTTTCAAATATAAAACAAAAAACTCAACGACTCCAAGCATTTTACCAAGTGTTCTACTGTAACTGTGAAATCAAATGAAAAAGTCGTAAGAGGTCGTGCGTCGTTGGAGCCCAGCTGCGCATAAGAAGCTTGACTTGGAAAACCGCCCAAAGTGGAAGTCCCTCTGGTCAAGTGTTCATAACCAATCGATCAATCAGCTCAAATGTTAATTGTGCATTTGCAAACCATTGATCTGCAATAAAGATGGCGGCTATTTTTACCTTTTGTCTCTACGGTTTTGGCAACCATCTAAATGCCGAGATAGGACTTCTTATTTTAAGGCCTGTCATAGTATCATTCCCCTCTTTTTGGATTGAAGAAAAACATTTTTCAGAGAATTTTTTTGCCTTTGAATTTTTCTTTTCCCTAATCTAGAGGAAAAATATACGATTGTAGATGATTTAGGCAGATATCATCATAAAATGTCTCTCTAAATAAAAATTGAATAGGGTTCGTTCAAATTAAATCTTTCTTTGTAAAAGATGTAAGAAATTTTAGAAATATTTTTCCTTTCCAACATTTTCCAAAAAGTCCCTAAAACTAACAGGAGTCAATTTCCTAGATTAAAAATTTTAAAATGACAAATTTGCCCCTCCCAACATTTAAGCCCTTTTAGCCCATTTTCCATTTCCCCTCCAATATTTTTGCGAAAAGTTAGCAAATAAGATGAAATAGTATCTCACCCAATATTTTCGCCAAAAATGCTTCAACAAGTTAACGTTTTTCCTTGCAAATTAATTGATATGATTGATGTTAATTTAAGTCAATTTCATAATAAATTGAAAATCAGACCTTAAGTAATTTTTATTGAGAGGGGGTTTTCAATTTTGGATTATTCTAAATGGATTAGAGTTAGTATTTCATTTGTATACCTTTGAGAGAACAAAGTTGTTTATCTTCTATGCACACTCTCTTTACTCTTTCTCTCGTTATCTTTTATGTGTGTGAATTCTTTGTTTATCTTTCCTTTTACCTGATTGTTGTAAATTTCAATTGTTTTAATGTTACATTAATAACGGCAAAAGTTTTAAATTCCCAATTCAGCCCCCTCTTGGGTTGCCATCTCTTTCTGTCTGGGCCTTACATTCTATAACAAGGAATTTAGACATCCATCGAGACTAAAAAGAAGCTTGCTCATATCAAAGATTATCTCCACTGAATTTATAATGCCCAAATTAAAGTCAACATAGAAATACCATCTAGCTAAAATAGAAATGCAATCTACCTAAATTAGAAATATAATCCATTTTGAAGACCAGTAATCCTAGATATATTATGATGATTCTCAAATATGTCTGAGGGATCGGACATGTGCAACAAAGGGCCCCGATCGCAGGCTGTTCTTCCCGTGACCTCCACCAACAAACAACAGGTTAAGGACCACCCGAAGTTTTAACTCAGGGGAACTCTTCGACACTCAAGTCAGTGTTGAGATCAAACAAAACGAGAGCACGGAGCAAGGAAAGCTCAAAGTTACCCCAGTGTAGTGTCTTTGATCCCATAGGGAGCTGATCCCCTTGAACAGAGGAGGGTTCCTATTTGTAGGAGGCACCACTGCACTGAGTGCGATGTGTCGGCGGTAGGGCACCATGTATTGGTATGTTGAGGTTTCTGAGTCGTGGTGTATCTCCTGTTGTCGGGTCAGGGCGAAAGTCTTCTCATAGTGACAGCGCTGGGATTTGATTCTGACGAGATCTTTTATGATTAGGATGCGTACAGATTTTCTTACCCCCCTTCTTTCTTACGGTAGTGCAAGGGGGTTTAGGATTTCGTCGATCCCATGCCACATGTCATAATCTAAGGGGTCGCTTTCCTTCCATCGAATTGGTGCAAAATTTTTGTGTACATTGATAAGCCCGTGACTTCTTTGTGTAAGTAGTAGCAGTCGGAGAAGTAATGCTTGCACTCCGATCGAACTGTTAGTTCTTTTCATGGTGCTGATTGATTGCAATCTTTGATATTCTTAATATTTTCAGTATTTATTTCTCAAGATACGATGAGCTGCATCGATGCAAAATAGTAAGCGTGCACCTTCCCGAGATTCAGGGAGGGGAGCCGGGTTCGCAGGCATGGTAGATAGTACTTTGACTAGGATTGCTTGTATGATACGTAACCCTTGCGATAACTTAGGTGTGGTTTCAATGAGGAGTTCTATAAAAAGAGACCACGGGGTTCTGCCTTTAGGCATTCCATCTTCTACATTTTTTCTTCACGTTTTGGGACAGGCGATGGTGCCGTGTGCCGTATGATGAGGGAGAAGTGCATGGTGGAGACGGTACACTCGCACGATGGAGCAGGTGGGTTTTCCGGCGACGGTAGAAACTACCTAGAATAAAATAAATCTGTCCCCATATGAGTAATCATAAACACCTACTTTAGTAGAAAAATACCCTTTAAATTATGGAATTTTCTTCTTAAACTTTTTTCTCCTAATTTACTTTTGAAACGAAAAATATTTGTAAAATTTGTTAACATTAACTTGAAGGTCTCTCCGGGTAAAAGTTGAACAGAAATAGTTCATGTGGCAGTGACATCTCCCTCCACTCCACAACTGGTACAACACTACTCCAAACCCTCTCTCTCTCTCTCTCTCTCTCTCTCCAACATGAACGGTTGGTGTAAACTGTACACTATTTGATGGGCCACAACTATTTACATTGTGGCCCATCAAATGGACGGCTTGGATCATCCTATGGTGCGGACCGTACACTTCAGTTTGAAAAATATGGGTGGGGCCTCCAATCGGGCCTGAATTTTTCTTGGATTTTTTTTCTTTCCACGGATTAGAGGGAAAAGATATGTTAATTGTTAATTTAGAAGGATATTAACATTAACTTAAAAGGATGTTTGGCGTGGAGTTTTCTCTCTCTCCGTTGCTTTCCGAAAATGCAATGATAATTCAGTCTGGTTCTTCTCAGGCATCTATGGTCCTTTGTCATCCTCTGAGAAGTGTCTTTTTTGGGAAGAATTAAATCAGATGCGACGCCTATGCTCCGCTCCTTGGTGTATCGGGGGGGATTTCAATGAAGTTCTAGGATCAAGGGATCGCCTTGGGGGCCAGCGAGTCACTGCGGGTATGAGATCTTTCGCTGATTTCATCGCAATCAACGAGCTCGCAGATTTACCTTTGGGTGGCTCCTCTTTCACCTGGGCCAGAGGTTCGAACCGGAGTCGGCTTGACCGATTTCTTCTCTCGGGTGACTGGTTGGCAATTCTTTCTGAAGTCTATCAGCAGGCTTTACCCCATTCAGTTTCCGACCATTGCCCTCTCCTTTTGTCTCCTAAAATGGAGTTCTGGGGCCCACCCACCTTCAGATTTGAATTAGCTTGGCTGGAAAATCCCCAAATGGAGGCTCTCTTAGTCCGATGGTGGTCTGAAAGCGTCTTCGAAGGTCCAGGGGACGTAGTTATAGGCAAAAAATTACGCTTCATTAAGGGGAAATTAAAAGAGTGGGATAAGGAGCAGAAAGAAGTGGACCAAGGCAGGAAGAGGATTCTTGAGGACAGATTGATGGAGATAAATACATTGGCAGAGAGTGGTTTGGCCTCGGCGGAGGATTATGAGCAACAAGGAAGGATTAATTCAAGAGCATAAAGAGTTGTTGATGCTTAAAGAAATCTCTTGGCGCCAAAGATCTCGAGTCAAGTGGTTGTTGGAGGGAGATAAAAACACAGCCTTCTTCCATGCCATGGCTAGTGCTCGCAGAAGAAGGAACAGAATTAAATCCTTAGAAGTGGAGGGGGAGATTGTATCTGACAGGGAGCAGATTATTGAAGAAATTATTGCATTCTACAGATCTTTATACTCAGCTGATGGGATGTTACCCCAATTCCTCAAGACATTTGTTTTGCTAGCTTAAGCCTGGAAGCCTCAGCCGGATTGGAATCCCTTTCTCTGAGGTGGAAATCCGATCAGCACTGTTTTCTCTGGCAAAAGATAAAGCCCCTGGATCCGATGGTTTTTGTTTGGCTTTCTTTCAAACTTGCTGGGAAACAGTAAAATCGGACATTCTTCGATTCTTCATAGAATTTTTTGAGGGAGCCATCCTTGACAAAGGGACAGGTGCAACTTTTCTCGTCCTCATTCCAAAAATTGAAGGAGCAACAAAAAGCTCGGATTTTCGCCCGATTAGCTTGGTGGACAGCCTTTACAAAGTCCTCGCAAAGGTTCTGGCGGATCGTATCAAAGTGGTTCTTCCTTCAATTATATCGGTCTGTCAAAGTGCCTTTATAAGCAACCAGCAAATTCTTGATTGTTCTTTAACAGCCATGAAGCCATTGACTATTATCGGAGGAAGGGGGAATGCGGCATCCTATGCAAGCTTGACATGGAGAAGGCATATGACCGAGTGGATTGGGCAGCATTAGATTTTCTCATGGGTCGTATGGGCTTTGGGGGTTGGTGGAGAGGGTGGATCCGGAGCTGCTTATCGTCCGCCTGGTTCTCTATCCTCATCAACGGATCAGCAAAAGGATTCTTCAAATCTTCTAGAGGATTGCGGCAGGGAGATCCTCTCTCTCCTTTTCTTTTCCTGATTGTGGCCGAATCACTGTGCAGACTGCTGAAAAAAGGAAGTGAGTTGGGGCTATATCAAGGGTTCCTTATTGGCGAGAGTAAGGTGGAAGTATCGCTTCTTCAGTTTGCGGATGACACTCTTCTATTCTGTTCTCCGGTCATATCCCAGATTCTCAACCTTAAAGCTATGATTCGTTGTTATGAGATGGTTTCGGGTCAAAAATCTAATTTCGCAAAATCTCGGTTGTTCGCGATCAACGTTTCTGAGAGCGATGCATCCTTTTTCGCCGGAATTATGGAGTGTGGTTTAGATGTCTTTCCAGCAACCTATCTGGGTCTTCCTCTTGGTGTGGGTCGACCGAAACACAACCTATGGGCTCCTATTATTCAAAGGATTGAGCGACGTTTGGCCACCTGGAAGCGCCGGTTGGTTTCCAAAGGAGGTAGATTAGTGCTTATAAAGGCCGTTCTATCCAATATGCCGATATATTTTCTATCTCTTTTTCAATGTCCCGCCTCGGTTGCTAAACGCATCGAACAAATTCAGAGACGCTTCCTGTGGGGCGGATCAGGGTCTTCCAAGGGGGTCTCCCTGATTAAATGGAGTATGGTCTGCTTGCCTACTAAAAATGGAGGTTTGGGTATCAGGAGGGTTCAGAGTTTTAACCAGGCCCTTATGGGCAAGTGGCTGTGGAGATTTGGCGAAGAACAATCCTCTTTGTGGGTCCGGGTCATTGGAAGTAAGTATGGTTCAGATCATGGGCATTGGGACTCTGTTGATAATTTTAAACTCAAAGGTCTCACGGTTTGGAGGGACATCTTGAAGTTGAAGTCGTTATTTGCTCCTGGCGTCCGATTCAGAGTATATAGGGGGGATCGGATTCGGTTCTGGCAGGATCCTTGGTGTTCGGATGATCCTCTTCAAGTGATGTTTCCTGACTTATTCATCTTTTCATCTCAGAAAGAGGCCTGGGTATCAGAATGTTTTACAAGGGAACAAGGGAAGGTGGCTTGGTCTCCTAAGTTTCGCAGAGACTTCTTTGTTAGGGAGTTAAGCTCTTACAGCGTCCTCCTCTCCTTATTGGATTCTTGCTTCATCAAGTCTTCGGGCGTAGATCGTCGGATTTGGATTTGGAATCCTTCGGGGATATTTTCAGTCAAATCTTTTTATAACCATCTGATCCCTTCTTTAGTGGAGCATGTGTCCTCCTCGGTTTGGAGACAATCTTGCCCTCCGAGAGTTGCTTTCTTTGGGTGGTCGGTTAGCCGGGGCCGCATTCAAACTATGGATTTTTGAGGAAACGAGGAATGTGGTTGGTAGATCACTGTCCTCTATGTTTATCCGCTGGGGAATCCATTGACCACCTTTTCATACACTGTAAGGTTGCTCGCCATATTTGGGGTCTTATTTTTTCTCGTTTTGGAATCAGTTGGGTCCCCTCCAACTCTATGGCTGAATTCATTCAGAGTTGGGCCTGGACTCCTTGGAAAAGGAAAGGCAGAATGCTGTGGAAGATGTGTCTCCTGGCCTCATGGTGGTTCTTGTGGAAAGAGAGGAATGCTCGTATCTTTGAAGGGAAGGCTAGATCTCCCTATTGGATTTATATTCAGTTGATAGCTGCGGTCATATCCTGGGCTCGAAGCCTTCCTCTGTTTCGTTTTGTTTCAGCTTTCGACCTCTGGGAAGGATGGTCAATCATATGCTTGGAATCGACTACCAAAGTGAAAATCCTCCCCTCCTGGACTCCTCCTCCTCCGGGGTCCCTGAAGCTTAACTTTGACGGATCGTCTATCGGCAATCCAGGAGTGGCAGGAGTAGGGGGGTTATGTAGAAACCACAAAGGGGAAGTCCTCTGGGCCTACTCGGGGCCTATTGGAGTGGCAGACTCAAACGAGGCAGAGGTCCGAGCCGTTCATAGCGGGCTTCTTTCGATGCCTCGTCTGGAGTGCGACAAAATTATCGTCGAAGGGGATTCCTTAAATGTTATTCGCTGGCTTTCGGGCGCCGCTTCTCCCCCCGGCGATTTTTGCCTCTCTTAGAGGAAATACAGGATAGAGCTAAGGGCTCCTCAATAGTTTTTCGCCATGTCAGGAGATCAGCCAATGCGGAAGCAGACTCCCTTGCCAAGAAAGGAGTCTTTCGGGCCGCGTTTGAGTGCTTTGACTATCTACCTCCTTGAATTATTGTACTGCTATCTTTGTTCCTTCAGGACCACCTCGGTTCTGTTTTTACATATATATATATATATATATATATATATATATATATATATATATATATAGAGGAAAGTGTTTCTAGTCCGGCCGACTAGAGATCATTCTCTAGTCCGCCACCCAAAAACACATGGGTCCCACATATTTTGGTGATGCAAAGCATTCATTTGATGGGCCCTGACATAGAGACGGTGTCCACAAGAAATTAGCTTCATAGGATCATCCAAACCCTATGATTTGTGGAGCTTAAAATGGACGGCTATAAACCGCCACAAATCTGTCAATTTTTTAACTCCACAAATCAAAGGGTTAAGAAGATCCTATGAAGCTGAATTTTTGTGGACATCCTATCTATGATGAGGCCTATCAAATGAATGCTTTAGATCACCACAAAATATGTGGGACCCATGTGTTTTTGGGTGGCGGACTAGAGAATGATCTCTAGTCGGCCGGACTAGAAACACTTTCCTCATATATATATATATATATATATATATATATATATATATATATATATATATATATATATATATATATATATATATATATATATTCTGTTGCCCTTTTCAAAAAAAAAAACTTAAAGTGTAAGAACAGAAATAGTTCATGTTTACTTTTTCCAAATATCATGTAATAGTGTAAGAACTTTTAGAAACTTCTAACCCCATCCAAACAGGGCTAATTTTTAAGGGATTTGCTAATGGCATTCATGCTATAAAAGGCAATTTTACACCTGTTTCAAAACATGTGTAATTCTCAAAAAATGTGTAGTTTCTCAAAACAGGTATAAAATTGCCTTTTAAAGCACCATAACAACTGGACTCGTTAGCAAATTCTTAATCAGGCAAGAAAAATCTAGAAACGTGCAATATGAGAAATTTTCGGGATTTGTTCTTATCTTGAAGATTTTCAGGATTTGATTCTTTAGAGAGGAAACCCGAAGCCTGAAACCCTATTTAAAGACGTCTGAGAGTTATTTGTATGTGCCCCTACAATTTCACTTTGTACCCTTTCTTCCTTGTTACAATCCTTCGTTTCAATGAGTTTCCTATTTCCTACTGCTTACATTTCTTAGGCCCTGAATCACTCTCCTTGGAAAAGCATCGGACCAAGATAGAACAATTCAACCTATATTTTTACCTGGGCGATGACACCTTGCCTGACCCAATTAGTTTGCTTCCCACTAGGGGAACGGTGGCGAGGTGGAACACAGTCTGTGAATTGCAACGAACTGCCCTTGCTCCGTAGCACGATCTTTACCCACGAAGATCGCATTACGGAGCAAGGCTACTGGAAGACGTCCGGTAAAGATCGGGCGGTTTGTTGCAACTCATGGACAGTCGGCATGAAGAAGATGCTCGAGAAGTTAGAGCAAGGTATCGCTCAGGTAAAAATGAAAAATCCACAATTTCGTTCTCATCTTTGCTAAAATATTAAATGATTAAGTGATAGGAACTCTAGCAACTTAATCATTGTTAAAGTATAAAAGATAAATAACGCCTTTCTCCAAAAGCTTAAAGTTGGTTAGTTAACGTGGTATCATAGCCAAAAGTCTCGAGTTCAAACCTCCCGGACAGCGTAAATCCACATGCGATGGTCGGCCCAAAGCGCCTTTCTCCTACAGCTTAAGCTTTGGGAGAAATTGGTAAGTTAACAATCTTTTAGAGTAATTGGTTGTTTCACATTCTTCTGTCTAGTTTCTTTTCATTTGGTTGAATTGTTCTCTGATTGTTTTCTTGGGATTTGGGTTTTCTAGGATGCGTTTGTCCTCTGCAAAATCTTCAAGAAAAGCAGTCAGGGCCGTAAGAAATCTGAGCAGTATGGGGCGCCATTTCTTGAAGTGGAGTGGGACGGGATGAAAGCGACGATAATGCCTTGTCTGGTTTTGTTCAGCCGGAGGACGATCATCAGCAGGTACATTGTGTATTTCTTGGACAGAAGCTTGTCGACCTTCTGACCACCGTGATCAAAATCAACAAATTTTGACTTGGAAAGCTCTACGCTGCATCCATAATGCACGGATATTTCCTGAAAAAAGGTTGATCTGAGATTTCAGCTCGAGACACAGATGGAGACACCCCCGGTCGGTATGGTAAAAAATCGGATCATTTTTTAAGATTCAGGTCCTGGGAACCAGGTATGGGATGTGAATTCAACAATCCAGATTTCAGATGACGACAACCGAGCAAGAGTCAAATAGATGGAGGTCCTATGTCATGTACCTGGATCCTGAGACATTGCAGTTCGTTGTGAAATATATCTTGGAAAATGAGCAGAATTCCAGAATAATTTATATTTTATTTCTGAACTTTCTGTGTTTCTTCTCATATGCTTGTTTTAATGCATGTCTTTGAATGCCGATCCAATTACAGCAATAAAAAGGCCTCTTGTTTAGCTCTGAACACTTGCCTTCTTGCGCCTGTAACTACGTGGCTGTTGCATGCCTCCAAACATCAAGCTTTTGGAGCGGATTTCTGCAACTAAAGTTTCATTGCAAGTTCTTTTTGTAGCATCGGCAATTCAGATTTTCTAGGACTGATTAAAATCAAACCAACCAATTTCTCTCCCACTTTGTCATCAACAAAAGAAAGGGGATAGATAGAATTAAAATTTTATGGGGTTTAATTAAAATATGTAATTTGATGCTCCCCCTAAGTCAAAAGAATTATTTAACACAAAGCTTGGTGGTTTGGAGGTGGTGTACGAGGTGGGTTTTGGTTTTCGTTAGTGTTACCAAGTAATCCAATCCCATTGTCGTTCTGCACACCACACTAGGGTCGACCACACTTCAGTTTTGGTCTAACAGTTCGAGGGTCAGGTCGATCTGCTACGGATGACCTCGCTTACCGTTGAGGCATTGAGGAGTCAATGTTACCAACACTATCCATGTTAGGTGGAAGAGTGTATCTTGGTGCTGAATTTTGGCTTCATTCTCCCGGGACAGATACAGAGGGGCCACTAAAAGAGCCTCCCGGAGCAGGATTCATCCAAGTTAAAATCTAGAATTGGTCTAACTTGATTCCAACCTCTAGCGGTGTAGTAGCACTTTGAAATGCATATCTTGTGTATGGTAGCTGCTTGACCACTCCGGTGTATGGTAGCTGCTGGATCGGCTTATTACGCTGCCAAAGTGGTAGCTGTACGGTCGCTGTCGCTGTCGCTGTCGCTGCTATTCTGTTATTTATTAAACCAAGCAGTCTATTACCTGCTTGGAAAAATTATCACTAGAGGAGTGGAATGGCCTTATTACATCAGAGTTCTAGCGAGCCATCATTTGAGACAACTCGTGGGAATTCTCGTCCAGGTATCGTTTATACACAGTAGCCACATCTTGCAAATGACAAGGACGTGTCCGAGTCTCGACCTCGCGGGGTAGTTAGCCCACTTGTTGAAACTGGATTATGAGCAATTTAAATGCCACGAAATGCATAGGGTCCCACCGGGCGTGCCAAAACTTGTTGTTTGGCCTAAAATCTACTCCAGCGTAGTCGGCCAGTACAACCGTGTGTGTCTGTGCGGAGCGTTGATGTGTGTGCGCACGGGGGTGCCAACCTCTCGAGGCAAGAAACCAGAAGCTTAATTTAACGAGAAAAACATTTATGTCCCCTAGGATTGGGGAATTCATGCAATTGAGAAGAAGATGGGAATGACACTTCTTGTTTGGGCACCTTGTCTTTGCACAAATGGAAAGGATTTTTAGGTGAAAACACAACACTAAATGTGGGCATGTTGACACAGGCAGAATGTGAAAGACACTTGGACATGCACAGAATGTGAACAACTCTTAGGGCCAACAAACTGTCCGATTAAGGCTAAATGACAAAACAACGCAAATAAAATGCTAGTGCTAAGGATAGCTAATTAAAGAGAAAGACTCACTTGGGAAGGTAAATTCATTGCTTCTTTAATCCGGAAAAGGCTACAGCTGCGGAAGAGTAAAAGTACAAGTGCTGGAAAGTAAGGATAAAATGCTAATACATGTTTGGATTTGGTTATGGGACCTCTTGCTTGGAGACAGACGCCTCCTCATATAGCTTTATTCGGGTAACAATTCCTCATTGCCCCATGCTCTTCTTCGAGGGAACTTTTTAGTAACTAACCACGGTGGGTTCCCTTATTCTCACGTCCTTCCTTGTCTAGGTGATTATCATCCAGCTTCCCACGATTAGCAACTATTTTGCCAATCTTTGAATCAATCAGTCCAAATGGTGTCTTGGTAGCCTGGTCCTAATGACTGATTGGCTTTTTAAAGGTAAACGTGCTCTGATGACAATTTTTTCAATAACTGTCCATCCTGTTATATGCACGTTGCTCCTGTCATATGACTGATGAAACCCCAAAATGGGTGTAACAGCCCCCTTAAAAATGACACTCGTACTATCTTTGCAAGCGATTTGCTTGAGACCATCGGAGAAAGCATTTCACAGAGAGGCTGTTGCATGAGAGAGCAACAATCGCTCCATGAACTGCCTTCTAGGATGGTGGATAGGAAATCCCTCTTTGCAAACTAAAATGTGTTCTTTGACACTGCAACCCAATCAACCATTCTACAACTTTTTTTTGTCACATTTTATAATTTTGGTTTCTCCCTTTTAGGTAGACATTGACAAATCAATTAATTTTTAGAAACTCAATGACACTTATTTAAAAATTTAAATGTCATCATATAATTAAAAAATTATATTTTTTTGTCATAAAAATGGAAGATAAAGAGTCTTGAAGTGTCCCCAACAATTTTACGTATAGTGGACATTTTTAAGACAATGCGGAATAGTTTTCAAATATAAAAAAAAGTAAACGACGGATTGAGAAACACAACGACACTTAAAAGATGACATATCATCACATAACTGAACATAACTGAAATGTTATTAATAAATTGGTATTTTTGTAATATAGGTGGTAGATAAAGAGTCTTTCCTCAACAATTTTTTAAAATTTTGGAAATTTTAAAGACAATTTGGAACAAGTTTCAAATATAAAACAAAAAACTCAACGACTCCAAGTATTTTACAAAGACTTCTACGGTAACTATTGTAATATCATCACATAAGACGAAATAGTATCTCTCCCAATATTTTTTTCCTTGCAAATTAATTCATATGATACGTTAATTTAAGCGAATTTCATAATAAATTGAAACCCCGACCTTAATTAATTTTTATTGGGAGGGGGTTTTCAATCTGGGATTATTATAAATCGATTTGAGTTAGTATTTCATTTGTATACCTTTGAGAGAACAAAGTTATTTATCTTCGGTGCACACTATCTTTACTCTTTCTCTCATTACCTTTTATGCGTGTGCATTCTTTGTTTATCTTTCCTTATGCCTGAATGTTGTAGATTGCAAATGTTTTAATTTTACATTAATAAGGGCAAAAGTTTTTAATTCCCAATTCAGCCCCTCTTGGGTTGCCATCTCTATCTGTCTGGGCCTTTCATTCCATAACAAGGAATTTAGACATCCAACTAGCCTAACAACAAGCGTGCTGATATCAAAGATTATCTCCACTGAATTTGTAATGCCCAAATTAAAGTCAACATAGAAATACCATCTATCAAAAATAGAAATGTAATCTACCTAACTTAGAAATATAATCCATTTGAAAGACCAGTATTCCTAGATATATTATGATGGTTCTCAAATATGTCTGAGGGATCGGATAGGTCCAAGAAAGGGCCCGCTCGCCGGCTGTTCTGCCCGTGACCTTCACCCACAAACAACAAGTTAGGGACCACCCGAAGTTTTAACTCATGGGAACTCTTCGACACTCAAGTCAGTGTTGAGATCAAACGGAATGAGAGCACAGAGCAAGGAAAGTTCAAAGTTACCCCAGTGTAGAGTCTTTGATCCCATAGGGAGTTGATTCCCTTAAACAGAGGAGGGTTCCTATTTGTAGGAGGCACCGCTGCACTGAGTGCGATGTGACGGCGGTAGGGCACCGTGTATTGGTATGTCAAGGTTTCTGAGTCGTGGTGTATCTCCTGTTGTCAGGTCAGGGCGAAAGTCTTCTCATAGTGACAGCGATGGGATTTGATTCTGACGAGATCTTTTATGATCAGGATGAGTACAGATTTTCCTACCCCGCTTTTGTCATACGGTCGTGCAAGGGGGTTTAGGATTTCTTCGATCCCATGCCACGTGTCATAATCTAAGGGGTCGCTTTTCTTCCACCGACCTGGTGCAAAATTTTTATGTACGTTGATAAGCTCGCGACTTCTTTGTGTCAGTAGCAGTCGGAGAAGTAATGCTTGCACTCCGATAGAACCGTTAGTTCTTTTCATGTTGCGGATTGAATGCAATCTTTGATATTCCGAATATTTTCAGTATTTATTTCTCAAGATACGATGAGCTGTGCATCGATGCAATATAGTAAGCGTGCGCCTTCCCCAGATTCGGGGAGGGGAGCCTGGTTCCAGGCATGGGAGATAGTACTTTGACTAGGATTGCTTGTATGACACGTAACCCTTGCGATAACTTAGGTGTGGTTTCAATGAGGAGGTCTATAAAAAGAGACCATGGGGTTCTGCCTTTAGGCATTCCATCTTCTACTTTTTTTCTTCACTTTTTGGGACACTGCTGGCGATGGTGCCGTGTGCCGTATGATGAGGGAGAAGTGCATGGTGGAGACGGTACACTCGCACGAAGGAGCAGGTGGGTTTTCCGGTGACGGTACAAACTACCCAAAATAAAATAAATCTGTCCCATATGAGTAATCATAAACACCTACTTTGGCAGAAAAATACCGTATAAATTATGGAATTTTGTTCTTAAACATTTTTCTCCTTATTTACTTTGGAAACGAAAAATATTCCTAAAATTTCTTAACATTAACTCAGGTCTCTCCGGGTAAAAGTTGAACAGAAATAGTTAATGTGGCAGTGACATCTCCCGCCACTCCACAACTGGTACAACACTACTCCAACACCCCCCACCCCCCCCCTTCTCTCTCTCTCTCTCTCTCCAACATGAACGGTTGGTGTAAACTGTAAACTGTACACTATTTGATGGGTCACAACTATTTACGTTGTGGCCCATCAAATGGACGGCTTGGATCATCCTATGGTGCGGACCGTGCACTTAAGTTTGAAAAATATGGGCAGGGCCTCCAATCAGGCCTTAATTTTTTTTGGATTTTTGTTCTTTCCACGGATTAGGGGGAAAAGATATGTTTATTGTTAATTTAGAAGGATATCAACATCAACTTAAAGTGTAAGAACAGAAATAGTTTTTGTTTACTTTTTTCAAATATCATGTAATAGTGTAAGAACTTTTAGAAACTTCTACACCGATCCAAACAGGGCTAATTTTTAAGGGATTTGCTAATGCATTCATGCTATAAAAGGCAATTTTACACCAGTTTCAAAACATGTGTAATTCTCAAAAAATGTGTAGTTTCTCAAAACAGGTCTAAAATTGCCTTTTACAGCACCTTAACAACTGCACTCGTTAGCAAAATCCTAATCAGGCAAGAAAAATCTAGAAACGTGCAATACCAAAGATTTTCAGGATTTGTTCTTATCTTGAAGATTTTTAGGATTGAATCTTTAGAGTTGAAACCTGAAGCCTGAAACCCTATTTAAAGACCTCTGATAGTTATTTGTATGTGCCCCTGCAATTTCACTTTCTAACCTTTCTTCCCTGTTATAATCCTTCCTTTTAACAATGTTTCTATTTACTACTGCTTACATTTCTTAGGCCCTGAATCACTCTTCTTGGAAATGCATCGTACCAAGCTCAAATTGCAGAAAAAATCAGAGAACAATTCAACCAGTATTTTTACCTGAGCGATGACAGCTTGCCTGGCCCAATTAGTTCACTTCCCACGAGGGGAACGACGGAGAAGGTGGAACACTGTTTGTGAATTGCTCCGTCGCACGATCTTTACCCATGAAGATTGTGTTACGGACCAAGGCTACTGGAAGACGACCGGTAAAGATCGGGCCGTTCGTTGCAACTTTCGGACTATTGGGATGAAGAAGATGCTCGTGTTCCACCTTGGTGGTTACCCTCATGGGAAGGGAACCAATTGGGTCATGCACGAGTACAGGCTCTCGTTCTTGGAGAGAGGCTTGTCAACCTTCGTGTTCAAACTCAACAAATTTAGACTTGGAAAGCTCTACGATTCATCCATAATGTACGAATATTTCTGGAAAAGGATTGATCAGAGATTTCAGCTCGAGACAATGAAGGAAACATCCCCCGTCGATATGGTAAAAAATCAGATAATTTTTTAAGATTCGGGTCCTGGAACCAGCTATGGGATGTGAATTCAATGATCCAGATTTCAGACGACGACGACCCCGAGCCGGAGTCAAATAGATTGAGGTCCTATGTCATGTACCTGGATCCAGAGACATTGCAGATCGCTGTGAAATGTATCTTGGAACAAGAGCAGAATTCCACAATAATTTATATTTTATTTCTGAACTTTCTGCATTTCTTCTCATATGCTTATGTTATTGCATGTCTTTGAATACCGGTCCAGTTACATCAATAAGAAGGCTTCTTGTTTAGTTCTGAACACTTGCCTTCTTGTGCCTGTAACTAAGTGGCTGTTGCATGCCTGCAAACAGCAAGCTTTTGGAGCGGATTTCCGCAACTAAAGTTTCATTGCAAGTTCTTTATGTCGCATCGGTAATTCTGATTTTCTAGGACTGATTCTTGGTTGTAAAACATCATCTGTCGAAGTGAGCTTTGCAGCCAGCAACCCAGATTCTACCCCTCTAATCCAAGTTTTCCCTCTTGAACAATCCCATTTCAAGCCCTTCTTCACCACCACTACCCGCTTTCCTTTACAATCCCTTAACATCTAAAATTTACCTTACAACCAAGACCTATTTCTTCCTCCCAAAACCCCTACTTCACCTTTATTTTGTGTTTACCATTCCATCTTGACCATTTGCACGCAATTACCTAGGCAGCTTTGTAGCCTTTTTCTTGCTCAACAATTTCTCCAAATAACATTATTATATTATCATTGATAACTTGATTTAATGTAGCATATTGCTGATAGACAAATGTACAACATATTTGCAGGATACATAGGACACTGGCTGATAATTCAAACCATGGATGCAGCCCATTACCGCAACAAACAATTGGAAAGAAAAGAAAAACCAACCCTTCAGAAGCATACAGAAATGCAATATCTGAGCTTTAGGAAAAAATGGGGTTGAACATGTCGTAACCTAAGTGGTATTGAATTGAGCTCTGCTTCATAACCATTGTTTTTAGGCTTGGGTCTCAAACTTGCCATAGATCAAGAGGGATAGCCTTGACAATATCAACACCAAAGGATAGAAAGAGTTCTAATTACAACTTTTTTTTTTTGAAAATTGACAAAGTATATTAATACCATGAAAATTACATTGGGGACCATGGGTCCCGACTTGCATTTACATAGCATTATGGTCAAGAGCATACTCCTGAACCATCAAAAGAAAAGATAACTATTCATAAAAACATCAAGTTAGAAGATAATTAAACCATCTTGCCGTCTCCCTGCCAAACATCTAAAAACTGCAGATTTTACTAACCAAAAGAAACTTCCCAGCCCATTTCCCAATCAACCAAAAACAATTCTTCTCTTCTCCAGATACCCGAGGACAAGTACAAAAAGCAATGAAGGATATCACTTAAAGCGAAAGACTTGAATCTCTCAAGCTAAAGGGAATCGACTTCAATGCAATTGCTCCATAGCTTCCATGACCAGATTAGTACCCGAAACTACCAGGGCAAAGAAATTGATGCTATAGTGAAGGTCTTCATACTTTCATCCACTCATGTTCTTCCTTAATGAAATGACTTCTGATATCCCCCTCCGGCATATTACTGGAATGTGTGGAGCCATATTGAGATCCCCTCTTTCTTTGCCCCACACCAACCAGTTTAATTATTTTCTTTAACCTGCGAAATCTATTAGGGACAATTGTTTTTGCTTCCCTGTTCTTTTCGAAATCTCGATGGCGATAGTGTATGGTCCCCTTATGTCCATCATGAGCCTCCGATGAATGACACCTATTCACACAGACAAAAACTTTAGCACCGTGTGGCCCACCCTCTGATTGAACAATATTAATATCATGCCTCCTGTCCTCTCTGTCTTCTACGACTTCAGAACGAGTCCCCTCTTTTTGGAGGTGATTCTTCCAATAGCTCCATTCGACGCGGCCCCGCCAGCCCAAAATTCAGTACCGCCTAGTCTTTTCCTCCAGCGAAGGGTTCCTATTGAAATTTGAATTAACGTCAGGATAGTGTCCATACCCTGACTCCTCATGATGATCGATGGCTAAACCTTTGCCCTTTCTCTGTCTTGCTGCGTTCCAATAGTAATCCGGTGATACTTCCACATTGTTCGATTGTTTCTAGTTTCGATCAACAGGTTGTCCATCATCTTCCTTGCAACATCACCGAAATAAGGAAGATCACGATTAGAGCTGCCGTTCGCTACCTTTTTACTTTCTGTAAACCATTTTTCCGAATACCTGTTCGCCATATCGTCCATTTTCGCCATGGTGTCCTCCAAATCAAAGGGACAATGATCCATATCAGTATCAAAATGTTTGGCTCCCATTTTTAATCCATCTAAGTGGTCAACAACCACACCAATAGAGTACCATCTGTCCTCCACCTTTAGCCACACATAAGAACGTAGGAACCTCCATTCCGTCGTGAAAACTTTTGCAGAGGCGTACTCCATACATTGATCATTAATCTCCATAACAGAGCCAAAAATGCCTCCCAAAGCTTCAAATGTTGAGTAGTCCCACGCATGAATGGGAATCCCATAGAACCGAATCTAGATGGCTTTGGCATCCGTCTGATGTGCCGGGTGACAAGGATATAGGGATAGGAGGAAGTTTCCACATGCTTGGGCTCCCCTTTTGAAGATGGCTACGGCTTGGGACTCAGATTCGAACTGGAATAATATTTCTCTTGCATTAAGGAAATAAGGTTCCGGAAGATTCGGTATGTTCCAATACCATTTAGCCCATTTTCACATCTTAACTCAAGACCATTTGTTCAATTTAGCTAAGGGTGTAAACGGATCGAATTCGGAGCGGATATGGCTATATCCGAATTCGATTACAGTATACACTATCCGAATTCGGATTCGGATTCGGATTCGACGGATATTTAAAATCTATTACCGAATTCGTATCCGTCGGATATTGTTCGAATTCGGATATTATCCATATCCGTTTATCCGGTAAATTTGAACATTTTATTGCAGCACTTTATCTTTTTTCTCCTACTTACTCGAATGAATTTTCCAAACCTTAAAACTAGACCTCTACATTCTCTTCACAAAATTAACTCTCAAACCCTAAAATATATGAGATCCTCTTCTTCCTTTTAAAAAAAAGGTAGAGAGAGAGAGAGGGGGGGAGGCGATGGGGATGGATGATAGTGTTGGTAGTGGTCTTTGGGTTTTTCCTTTTTTTTTGTATATGATGGAATGAGTTTGGGCTATTTTGATGGAATGGGTTTGGGCTATTTTTGTTTTTATATTTTTTTTCTAAAAAGAATATTCACTTTTCTTATAGAAACAAAAGATAGTGTGTCATTACTAAAAATAAATATTAATGATATTATTAATAATAAATAAAAAGGATTTACTTCTCGAATTCGGATGTTAAACAGATCGGATATACCATTTACCAGATTCGCATCCGCTAAGAGCCGGATATCTCATAAACGGATTCGGATAATATCCGCTTGAAACGGATTCGGATAATATTCGCTTTAAACGGATTCGGATGCAGACGGTAATCGAATTTCCGAATATCCATTTACACCCCTAAATTTAGCCTTGCCAATAAGGCAAATTTTGAAAAGTTCCTTTCTTTTCTCAACCTCCTTACCAGTTATAATGACCTTGGGAAAACCATCTTCGTTTATGACATCGATGGGGCCGGAATCTGGCCATATCTGATGCTCCGACACATCCACCCTTTCATCCACCATACTTTGATTTTTCCTTGTATTTTTTGACCGATTGCATCTCCGGCATCACTCCCGTCTCCTAAAATTATGATATCGACAACCATAACAAATCCAGTCCCCAGGAAGAATATCCCTCTGGTCCCTCTGGCTCCTAGAACCCCACCCCCTAACCCTCAATTACTCACCTACCGTTTTTTAGGGATTTCTCTATTTTGTCAGTTCTAATTACAACTTGAAAAGAACATGATTCACATTGTTGCATGCTTCTCGAATCCAGCCAAGTTCTCGAACGGGTCTTGCTCCCGGTATAGATTCAGTGGGAGAGGCCTATGACCTGCACTCACAAACAAAAGGTTAAGGACATCCAGAGTTGGAATTCCGTGGGAACACTTCGATACTCAAGTCAGACGAGGTCAACATAATGAGAATTTAGTACTTAGGAGAAGAGTAGTGGTGTTGCTCGGTGGTCCGAGTGGGATGTCAGGTATGCATACTTGGGTGTGGAATTGTGGTTGGTCAATTTAGCGATTACCTTTGAAATGGAGTGGAGAATTCCCTTTTATAGGCGGATGTTTCATGTTCTAGGGTGCGATGTGACGGCAACGTAGCATCGGCATGCACCCATGGTGTGGGCACTAGCACTAGCAAGGTACGACCGCCAAGAATGGCAGGTCCAAGGAATGAAGGGGATTGGGGGCTTTTGGTAGTGACCCTTCCTTGGGTTGGTGGGTGATGTGACATATTCCCTAAAGGTGACGTGTGTCAGTGAGCTGGCAAGCAATGGGGGCCAATATGGTCACAGGACGTCGAGTGTGTCAGTGGGCTGGTTGATGACGGGGTCCTAACATGGCCCCGAACGGTGACGTGTCAGTGACCTGGCAGGTGATGCTGACGGATTTTTATCCCCACTGAGGGTTTCCGTTCGCCCGAGGGCCCGAGGGTTTCGGCTTGTACGGACTACATGTGCTACGACGTGATGGTGCTCAGTGGTGAGGGCTCTCGGATGTGAGGGGTTCATCCTGGTCGAGGGCTTCCCTCTCAACCAGTGGCCTTGCTCTTAGCTCCGCGAAGTGGAGTGGCTAGTGGCAGTCGCCCCCTTGTGCAGCTGAGTGCCTACCTCGGCCGGAGCTGCAAGGCGGCTTAGTTTCTTCATCTCTCCTTGGGCCCATTGCCACGTGTCATCATCCTATGGGTTTCCCGATTTTACCCCCAAGATGTTGCCTCCTACTTTCTCAAGTTGGTACGGGTCAAAGAAGTAGACTCGGTGCGCCAAAGAGTGCTCTTCTCCTGAGGACCTATCAGGTAACCGGCTACTGGGACGAACCTCAGGCTTTTCCCCTTTGCTTGTGGGACATGTATGGACATGTATGCCGAGAAGATTGCCTAGTAGCTTGCGAGGGATGCTTCAACTTTCTTATTTTCATTTTGCATAATGGGCGTATTTCTTTGGATACAACGTGCAATGGTGCAGTGAATGCGCATCCGTACATTACAGTGGTGCAATGAGCGGCCTTGATGGATTGGTTCTTCCCTTTATATGGTTTGAGGCAGGGTGAAGGATGCCTTTCCTAGTGACCTGCGCTCACAGACAAACGATTCGGGACTCCCAAAGTTGGGAACTTCGGGGGAACCCTCCTACGCTCAAGTCAGATAGAGGCAAACAGAATGAGAACTTAGCAATGAAAGTATGCTTTACCTTGGGTTTGCAGCGGAGGGTTCTCTTTTTGAGTCGGAGATTCCATATTCCAAGGGGCAATGTGACGGCAACGTGGCGTTGTGTCAATATGTGATGAAAAGGCGTGCCGACATCTGATATGGTCATATGGTACGACTACTATGGGGTGAATGTGATTGGAGACTTTTGAAGTGTGGTACGGTTGCCTGGAGTGGCAGGTACGAGAAATGGTGGTGATTGCAAGGTTCGGGTGATATCCTTTCCCTATGTAGGTGGCTGATGTGACATGTTCCTTGGAAAGAGATGAGAGGAAGAGAGGAGCAATGAGAGAGGAGAGAGAGAGAGAGAGAGAGGAGGTGAGAGACCAGAGAGAGAGAGAGAGAGAAGAGAGAAAGAGAGGAGAGAAATGGGAGAGTGAAATGATATATTCACCCCTATTTTTACTTGAGACAACACCTTATAGTGTACTAGAGAATTCATATATACACTAGAGGGGGTTATCCCGAGTAAAAAGGGGGTGAATATATCACTTCCTCGTGTAAAAAGTAAAGTAAAAGTGAAGTGATATATCCGCCTCCTATTCTCACTTGGGACAACCCCCTATAGTGTAAAAATGAATTCATAACTACACTCGAGAGGGCTGTCCCAAGTAAAACAAGGGGGCAGATATATCATTTCCCTATGTAAAATGTAAAGCAAAAGGGAAATAGTTGCTGAAATGATTTTAAGGGGCATTTCTGTCCTCAGTGGAAAAACATAGTCAACATCAACCTTTTTTGGTCGTTACGAAAACACCCCCTCATTTTGGTCATTTCAGTGATAAGTACAATAGGAATGGTTTAAATTAATTTTTTGGTTGTAAAACATGTAAGAAATTTTAGAAATATTTTTCCTTTTTAAAACTTTCCAAAAAGGTCCCTAAAACTAACAGGAGTTAATTTCCTCGATTAAATTTTTTAAAATGACAACTTTACCCTTCCCAACATTTAAGCCGTTTTAGCCCATTTTCCATTTCTCCTCCTACTTCTTTTTTGGCAAAAAGTTAGCAAATAAGATGAAATAGTATCTCTCCCAATATTTTCATAAAAAATGCTTCAACAAGTTGTTAACGTTTTTACTTGAAAATTTATTGATATGATTAATATTAATTTAAATGAATTTCATAATAAATTGAAACCCCGACCTTAATTAATTTTTATTGAGAGGGGGTTTTCAATTTGGGAGTAATCTAAAGGTATTAGACTTAGGATTTCATTGGTAAACCTTCGAGAGAACAAAGTTGTTTATGACCCTGATTGCTTGATCGACCCTTGCTAGCTGGTTTTGGATTTCCATTTTCTTTGAACATATATTGTTATTGGCGAGTGTTGGGGGAGACGAAGAGCCATCTCCTCAGGGTGAGTGTAGGAGATGCAGAGCAATCTCCGGAGGGAGTGTGGGAGGCGTAGAGCTATCTTCAATTTGGCAGGTGCTGTGGTGCGGAGCCTTCTTTGCAATTGGTTTAATTCCCACCTTTAAGGGAATTTGTTTTAGTGAAGTAGAGTGAAGTAGGCATTGGTGTGGATCCTTGGACTGAACCACTGTAAATCTCTAACGCAAACTCTCTTTACTCTTTCTCTCTTTATCTTTTATGCGTGTGCATTCTTTGTTCAACTTTGCATGTGGATTGAGCAGACTTCAGAGACACAGGTGCATCCTCAGCGCCTGTGATTACTAAAATCGCCATGTCTTTAACTGCTTTTAGCAATGCCGCTGCATTTTGTGATGAGAGAACGGTTGCAAGTGACAACTTGCCTATATTATGAAATGCTTCATCCCAACCTTCCACACAAATGGTTTCTAGCTGCACAAGAGATGAGTTCAAGATCACAATTGAAAAAAGTAATTGCATATCACACCTTAAAATATGGTGGTAATCATGAATATTTTAGTTCATGTGAACAAAGCATATGCTTGATTTGATGTGATGGCATACATGAACACAGAGCATGGTCAAACCAACCTCACGATAGAACATTCGGATATTCATCAAGAGCGCCCTAAAACGAGTTTAATAAAACATAATATAAAGTCATCATAAAATTGAAGGTTTTTTTTTTTTGGGTTTGGGTGGGGGTAAGCTAGGATTGAACCTCCGACCTCCCAGTTGAAGAACAAAGCCTTAACCATCGAGCTAGAGTCTCAATCCCATGAAATAGTGTAAGAACTTTTAGAAACTTCTACACCGATCCAAACAGGGCTAATTTTTAAGGGATTTGCTAATGGCACTCATGCTATAAAAGACAATTTTACACCTGTTTCAAAACATGTGCAATTCTCAAAACATGTGTAGTTTCTAGAAACGTGCAAAACCGTAATCAGGCAAGAAAAGGAAATTTAGAAATGTGCAATTTCAGAGATTTTGGAGATTGGTAATTATCTTAAAGATTTTCAGGATTTGAATCATGAAGCCATAACTTTAGAGCGGAAACCCCAACCCTGAAACCCTATTTAAAGACCATTTGAGAGTTATTTGTATGTGCCCCTACAATTTCACTTTCTTCACTTTCTTCCCTGCTATAATTCTTCAAATTTCAACGATATTTCTCATAGCTGAATGCTTCTTTTCAACACAGGCAAGCCATTATCCCTCCATTCTTTCTGAGAAACTAATACATTATCATCCCATTCTTCAACAAAGAACGCCCCATACTGCTCACATTTCTTAGGCCCTGAATAGCTTTTCTTGGATACGCATCTTACCAAGCTCAAATCGCCGAAAAAAATCAGAGAAGAATTCGACCAATTCAAAAGAAACTAGACAAAAGAAGAGAAAGAAATAGCGAATTTTTCCCCCTTCTTCTGCTGGTAGGCTGCATGTTTGGACCAACTCAAAAGAAACTAGATCAGAGGGCTAGCACATCCTGTGGAAATGATTTTTTGGGGCACAACTTACTTACGATGTGGCCTAGCAAATGGACGGCTTGGATCATCCTATGGTGTGGATCGTACTCTTCATTTTGAGAAATATGGGTGGTGCCTACAGTTAGGCCTTAATTATTCGTGGATTTTTTTCTTTTCTTAGAGAGAAAAGATATGTTTATTGTTAATTTAGAAGGATATTAGCATTAACTTAAAAGTGTAAGAACAGAAATGGTTTATGTTTACTTTTTTCAAATCCCATGTAATAATGTAAGAACTTTTAGAAACTTCTACACCGATCCAAACAGGGCTAATTTTTTATAATGGCACTCGTGCTAATTTTTCCTAATGTAAGGAATTTGCTAATGGCACTCGTGCTATATAAAAGGTAATTTGTTTTTCAAAACATGTGTTGTTTCATATTTGTAAATTTCACGAAACAGGTGTTAAATTGCCTTTTATAGCACCTTAACAGCTACACTCATTAGCAAAACCCTAATTAGGCAAGAAAAGGAAATCTAGAAACGTGCAATTCCAGATATTTTCAAGATTTCTCATTAGCGTAAAGATTTTCGGGAAATCCAAACCCAGAAACCCTATTTAAAGACCTCTGAGAGTTATTCGTATCTGCCACTACAATTTCACTTTCTCCACTTTCTTCCCTGTTACAATCCTTCAGTTTTCAATCTCTCTGCTTCTTTTCAACATAGGCTGGTCGCTAGGTTCTGATTCTTCCTTTCTTGTTGTGCTTTAATTCTTTTGAGATCTCTGTTGTATATGATTATTCATTTCTCTTGTAAGAGTTTGGACTTTTTCTTTCTACTTTCCTCCTCTTGGCCTTTGCTACTCAAATTAAAAAAAACATTCTCACCAGTCTATCCATTGCATTTTCCCATTTCCATACAAAATTAACTAAACGGAAATCAAATAGAAATGTAAATACATAATGTATGCTTTTGATCGTCCATACAAAAATGGACTGCTTTCTTTTCTGAGGAACTAACATATTACCATCCCACTCCTCAACAAATACTGCTTACATTTCTTCGGTCTCGAACCGCTCTTCTTGGAAATGCATCCTACGCAAATCCCAGAAAAAAAATCAAAGAACAATTCAACCATTTCAAAAGATTCTAGAAAGAAAGTGCGAATTTTCATTTTTACCTGAGCGATGAGATACTACCCTAACTTCTCGTATTGGAGCCTCTACTCATCCATGACCCAATTGGTTTGCTCCCCACGTGGGAATGGCTAAGGTGGAAAACGAGCATATTCTTGATCCCAACTGGCCGTGAGTTGCAACGAAGGGCCCGATCTTTACCGGTTGTCTTCCAGTACCTTTGCCCTGTAACGAGATCTTTACCCACGATGTATCACGCCACGGAGCAAGGCTACTGGAAGACGACCGGTAAAGATCAGGCCGTTCGTTGCAACTTAGTCAGAATGAAGAAGACTCTCGTACTCCACCTCAGCCATTCCCCTCATGGGAAGCAAACCAATTGGGTCATGCATGAGTAGATGCTCCAAGACAGGAAGTTAAGGTAAGATGTCCTCGCTTAGGTAAAAATTCACAATTTCTTTCTCTTCTTCTGTCTAGTTTCCTCTGTAGAATCTTCAATAAGAGTGGTTCAGTGCCTAAGAAAAGTGAGCAGTTTGTAGCGTCGTTTGATGGGAAATAGTTTCTAAAAGTTTCTTTCTGAGGTACTGATACATTGTCATCCTACTCCTCAGTTCCCACTCCTTCATCCTGACTTAGTTGCAACGAAGGGCCTGATCTTTACCGGTCGTCTTCCAATAGCCATGCTCTGTAGCGCGATACATCGTGGGTAAAGATCGCGCTACGGGGCAAGGGTACTGGAAGACGACCGGTAAAGATCGGGCCGTTCGTTGCAACTCACAGACAGTTGGGATGAAGAAGACGCTCATTTTCCACCTTAGCGATTCCCACGTGGGGAGCAAACCAATTGGGTCATGGATGAGTAGAGGTTCCAAGACGAGAAGTTAGGGTAATATCTAATCGCTCAGGTAAAAATGAAAACTCGCACTTTCTTTCTAGAATATTTTGAAATGGTTGAATTGTTCTCTGATTTATTTTTTCTGGGATTTGGGCTTTGTAGGATGCATTTCCAAGAAGAGCAATTTGAGGCCTAAGAAATGTAAGCAGTATTTGTTGACGAGTGGGATGGTAATATGTTAGTTCCTCAGAAAGAAAGCACTCTATTTTTGTATAGACGATCATATGCATACATTATGTATATACGTTTCTATTTGATTTCCGTTTGGTTAATTTTGTATGGAAATGGGAAAATGTAATGGATAGACTGGTGAGGATGTTTTTTTTTTATTTGAGTAGCAAAGGCCTAGTTGAGGAGGAAAGTAGAGAGAAAAAGTCCTAAACTCTAACTACAGAAATGATTAATCATATACAACAGAGATCTTAAAAGAATTAAAGCACAAAAAGAAAGGAAGAATCAGAACCTAGAGACCATCCTGTGTTGAAAAGAAGCAGAGAGATTGAAAGCTGAAGGATTGTAACAGGGAAGAAACTGGAGAAAGTGTAATTGTAGTGGCACATACGAATAACTCTCAGAGGTCTTTAAATAGGGTTTCGGGGTTTGGGCTTCCCGAAAATCTTTGAGATATTGAGAAATCCAGAAAATATCTGGAATTGCATGTTTCTAGATTTCCTTTTCTTGCCTGATTAGGGTTTTGCTAGTGAGTGAAGTTGTTAAGGTGCTGTAAAAGGCAATTTTACACCTGTTTCGAGAAATTTACAAATTTGAAACAACACATGTTTTGAAAAAAAATTTGCCTTTTATATAGCACGAGTGCCATTAGCAAATTCCTTACATTAGGAAAAATTAGCACGAGTGCCATTAGCAAAAATTAGCCCTGTTTGGATTGGTGTAGAAGTTTCTAAATGGATCGGTGTAGAAGTTTCTAAAAGTTCTTACATTATTACATGGGATTTGGAAAAAGTAAACATAAACCATTTATGTTCTTAAGTTAATGTTAATATCCTTCAAAATTAACAATAAACATATCTTTTCCCTCTAAGGAAAGAAAAAAAATCCAAGAATAATTAAGGCCCAATTGTAGGCACCATAGAATGATCCTAGCCGTCCATTTGCTGGGCTACATCGTAAGTAAGTTGTGCCCCAAAAAAACATTTCCACAGGATGTGCCAGCCCTCTGATCTAGTTTCTTTTGATCATTGGTCTAAAAATGCAGCCAACCAACAGAAGAAGGGAAAAAATTGCAATTTCTTTCTCTTCTTTTGTCTAGTTTCTTTTGAATTGGTCGAATTCTTCTCTGATTTTTTTTTGCGATTTGAGCTTGATAAGATGTGTATCCAAGAAGAGCGATTTAGGGCCTAAGAAATGCAAGCAGTATGGGGCGTTCTTTGTTGAAGAGTGGGATGATAATGTATTAGTTTCTTAGAAAGAATCCAGGGATAATGACTTGCCTGTGCTGAAAAGAAGCATTCAGCTAGGGGAAACAGAAATATTGTTGAAAGCTGAAGAATTATAGCAGTGAAGAAAGTGGAGAAAGTGAAATTGTAGGGGCACATACAAATAACTCTCAAATGGTCTTTAAATAGGGTTTCAGGGTTCGGGTTTCCACTCTAAAGGTATGGCTTCATGATTCAAATCCTGAAAATCTTTAAGATAATTACCAATCTCGAAAATATCTAAAATTGCACGTTTCTAGATTTCCTTTTCTTGCCTGATTAGGGATTTGCACGTGTCGAGAAACTACACATGTTTTGAGAATCGCACATGTTTTGAAACAGGTGTAAAATTGACTTTTATAGCATGAGTGCCATTAGCAAATCCCTTAAAAATTAGCCCTGTTTGGATCGGTGTAGAAGTTTCAAAAAGTTCATACACTATTTCCTTTTCTTGCGTTGATAAATTTTAGAGAATTTCTATTATTCTTGAATGTAATTACATGAGAATCAAGTAGTGGTTATATAGAGCACTTAGATGATAAACATAGAAAGAAGATCATGGTAAACATGGAAAGAGATATTGGTAGAATATTCTAATCTAACCTATTTACTAATTTAATCTAAGTGCCTAATCTAGCAAGATTACCCCTTTAACCAACTTGCCTAATCTACCACCGTGATGATCCAACGGTAGTATTTCAACCCAATCTTACTGTGAGATCTCACATATTCTAACATGCCCCCTCAAACGTATGTGGATTGAAAATCAACTTACATTTGATTACAATGAAATTCCGAATAAGAAAAAAAATATTTTCTCCCCATAAGAAAATAGAATCTTTTGATTGAAGCGCACTGCTGAAGTTTGATGATGAATATGCCCTGATGTTGTTGCCGAATGTATATTGCCAAAGAAGACGCTGCTTGTTGATTTGCTGTAAAGAGATGGATGAGAACAATTCATAGCCTCAATGGGCGAGACAAGACTCAAGCCTCGATGGGCTAGTAATGAATCACTATGGACCAATGCCGGAATGGGCAAGAAATGGGTCACTATGGACCAAAGCCGGAATGGGTTAGAAATGGGTCACTATGGACCAAAGCCGGAATGGGCAAGAAAGGGGTCACTATGGACCAATGCCGGAATGGGCAAGAAATGGGTCACTATGGACCAATGCCGAAATGGGTAAGAAATGGGTCACAATGGACCAGTGCCTAAATAGGCAACAAAGAAGAAAAAAAAGCAAAGAGATGGGCGGCAATGATAGGCCGAGAAAAATAATTATTGGCTAACATCAAGATCGTAAGAAACATTGGATAGTGTAAAAAAAGAGCGGTGCAAATATTAATAGTGGGGGACTAAAAAAACTTGTTTCAAGGAGAATGATAAAATCTGAATATCAGAGGAAACACATGGAATCATAATGTAGGTCTGCCTTTATCAAATCTTGGGGTGGGGCTAGATCTAAGGAAACATGGGTAGAAATTCAACAAGGAATTATAAAGCAACAGAGGCCAGACTTATGGTTTGGCAAAGAGAGAGTGGAAGAAGGCTAAGAGATTTGGGTCGGGTGGATGGCTACATCGGCCATCCGCCGGAGGGCAGAAGAAGGCTAGGTGATTTGGGCAGGGCGGACTGCTACATCGACCGTAGGGGTGGCAAAATTGGCCGAACCGAACCGGAACCGAGCCGAAACTGAACTGAAAATTCGGTTTCAGTTTGGTTAAACCAGACCGATTTAAAATTTGGTTCGGTTTGACGATCAAACTGAACCGAAACCAAATATTTTCAATGATTATGAGTAAGGGGTGGCAAAATCGGCGGAACCGAACCGAAACCGAATCGAAAATTTGTTTCGGTTCGGTTTTGGTTTGGTAAAACCGGTTCGTTTAGGTTTGGGGGTCAAATCAAACCAAAACCGAACCATTGCCACCCCTAATCGGCCGTCCGCTGGAGGAAGACAATACTCTTTGTTGTGCTCAGGGTAGAGGATCGTTATGCTCTGATACCATGACAAAATTCAAAGATTTCTATTAATCTTGCATGTAATTACAAGAGAATCAAGTAGTGCTTATATAGGGCACTTAGATGATAAACATAGAAAGAAGATCATGGTAAACATTGAAAGAGATATTGGTAGAATATTCTAATCTAACCTAATTACTAATTTAATCTAAGTGCCTAATCTAGCAAGATTACCCCTTTAACCAACTCGCCTAATCTACCACGTGATGATCCAACGGTAGTATTTCAACACAATCTCACTGTGAGATCTCACATATTCTTGTTAGAATATGTGAGATCCATTGGTTGGATTGGGTTAAGATCTCACCGTGGGATCATCTTGGAGGTAGATTGGGTAAGTTGGCTAAATTAGGCAATGGATAGAAGAGACAAGCAAGAGAGATTAGATAGATCAATTAGACAATGGATAGAAGAGGCAAGCAAGAGAGTCTAGAAGGTCTCAATCCAATGGTAGTATCTCTCATATTCTAACACATATTCTAACAAGAATATGTGATTAGGGTTTTGCACGTTTCTAGGTGGAAATCTTAGAATTTATCATGCCTGATTAGGGTTTTGCACGTTTCTAGAAACTACACATGCATGTTTTGAGAATTGCACATGTTTTGAAACAGGTGTAAAATTGCCTTTTATAGGATGAGTGCCATTAGCAAATCCCTTAAAAATGAGCCCTGTTTGGGTCGGTGTAGAAGTTTCAAGTTAATGTTAATATCCCTCTAGATTAACCGTAAACATATCTTTTCCCTTTAATTCGTGGAAATAAAAAAATCCATGAAAAATGATTCGACAAAAATGTTTTTCTTGTAATCCAATGAGAAAAATAGTTTGGCAAAAAGTTTTCATGCCTTAGATTGACAAAGTAAGGAAATTTTAAGAAATATTAATCACAAGACAATTCACTCTATCAAAATAAATAAACTATGTAACAAATGATATATCTTGTGGATATAAATTTAAATGATTTCATAATAAATTGAAAACCCCTCTAAGAAAATTTAAATAGGCTCGGGTTAGAGAAATCTTTTGTTCATGTGTAAATAATGTAAGAAATTTTCAGAATATCTTTTGTTTCCAAAGTAAATAAAGAGAAAAAAAGTTTAAGAAGAAAATCCACTAATTTATAAGGTATTTTTCTACTAAAGTAGGTGTTTATGAATACTCATATTGGGACAGATTTATGATATTTTGGGTAGATTGTACCGTCATCGGAAAAACCACCTGCTCCTTCTAGCGAGTGTACCGTCTTCGGCATGCACTTCTCCTTCATCACACGCCACCATCGCTAGCAGTGTCCCAAAAAGTGAAGAAAAAAAGTAGAAGATGAACTGCCTAAAGGCAGAACCCCGTGGTCTCTTTTTATAGACCTCCCAATTGAAACCACACCTCAATTATCGCAAGGGTTACGTGCCATACAAGCAATCCCAGTCAAAGTACTATCTCCCCAAATTTCGGAAAGGCGCACACTTACTGTATTGCATCGATACACAGCTCATCGTATCTGGAGAAATAAATACTGAAAATATTCGGAATATCAAACATTGCAATCAATCCGCACCATGAAAAGAACTAACGGTTCGAACGAAGTGCGCGCATTACTTCTCCGACTCGCACTGACTGAAAGAAGTCACGGGCTTATCAACGTACACAAAAATTCCGCACTAGGTCAATGGAAGGAAAGCGGCCCCACAGATCACCACACGTGCCATGGGATCGAAGAAATCCAAAACGCCCTTTCAAGACCATAAGACAGAAGCGGGGTAGGAAAGTCTGTACGCATCCTGATCACAAAAGATCTCGTCAGAATCAAACCTGTAGACACCCCATTTTGACCGTGCCCTGCACCTCCTTGTTTTGTGCATAACTTTTTCAAATCAGTGTGTATGGACCCCAAATTACACCCTAGGCTAGCTCAGGATCCCACCGAGGTCCCTGTAAAATTTCGTCGAAATCCGAGCTAATTTGCCTAGCGAGCAATTAAACCTCAGAAAGTTTCGTGGTACAAGTTCAGAAGGGTAGCGATTTAGCCTGAAAAGGGGGTGCTCTGGAACCTAAAAAGCCAGTTCAAATTTGCCATAATGGGTTGTCCAGGGAGATACGGGGGTATACGGATGTAGACACCCCATTTTGACCGGACCCAAGTTCGCTATGCTTGGGCGTGTAGACACCCCATTTTGCTCTGCCTTAAGAAATTAGGGTTTTTCCATCGGTTTTCCAATGTCTTTCCTTCCTGCGTCCGTTTGTTACATTTCTAAATATTTTTGGTCGTTTCCGTCGTGTTTCGCATTTTCCCGCTAAATGTTGAGAAAGATTATTCATAAGAATCCGAGCAAGAAAGAAGTTGGACCCATTTGGTGGGGCCGCATGATGCATTTTGATTAAATTTGGACCCGTTTGGTGGGCCCGCATTGAACATTTGTTTAAATTCGAATCAACCGGGGGGCCCACATTGGACCCACCAAACAGGACACAATATTGGCAGGACCCATTACTTGCGGAACCCCCAAAGTGGGACTCACCATTAGCATGACTTAACTTTCTCTACCATTTCCACTAACTTCATTTTTCCCTTTAAAATAACACCATTATCTCCATTATCATTATATATTCCATTATTCCCACCACCATTCCCACCATTACCATTATATATTCCATTATTCTCCACCACACCCACCATTCTCATTGTTTATTTCCACCTCTCCACTAAGTTTTTCACTATATAAAGAGAGGTGATGAGAGGAAGAAAAAAAGGAGGGGAGAAAGAAAATAAAAAAAAAGGAGGGGAGAAAGAAAATAAGAGAGGGAGAGAAAATAAGAGAGAGAGAGAGAGAGAGGAAAATATAAAAACAAAGAAGGAAGCGGAGCGGATCGCACGTCGGCCGGATTTTTGGATTTCTTCGGCTCTCGGATTCGGCGGAGATCTCCACCACAGGTAGGTACACTGTTCTCAAAATATTTCTGAATTTTTCCGAATTTTTCCGAAAATCGTGAAAACTCTTCAAAAAACATCTTTTTGACGAAGAAAAATAAATTATA
Organism: Tasmannia lanceolata; assembly: GCF_043159265.1. Lineage (NCBI taxonomy): Eukaryota > Viridiplantae > Streptophyta > Magnoliopsida > Canellales > Winteraceae > Tasmannia > Tasmannia lanceolata. The sequence continues at coordinate 26,159,179 of NW_027518679.1, read as the reverse complement.
TACTAAACAGATTCCAAAATTAATGAAATTTCGTGGAAAACTAATATGGTACTGATACTTTCTACCATGAATTTTTAAAGATTTTTGGATTTCGTTTGGTATATTATTTTATTCTTTCTTTGAAAATTAACAGATTTTGGGAGAACTGTTACTGACATGAGATCACAGCTAAAATTCTCAAAATTTTTACAGTAGTCTTTTATTTCATATTTCTTGTTTCTGTAAAATTTTCAAGTGATTTGGATCTGTTTTCATATGGGATGTACTGTTAATTCATAATCTGGTCTGAAAATTGAAAAATCCGAAATTGGTAGTAAATAGTCTTTAAAATTCATGAAATTCTCACCGAATGCTATTTTTATTCATATCTCATTTCTGTAGAAATTTCCATGAATTTAGATTTCTATTTCTAGTAGTTTTTGTGCTATTTTTACAATCTGGTCAATTAATTGTTAAATCAAAATTAAATATGAGCTTAATGTAAAAATCTGTAAAAATCTTTCAGTAAGCTACATCTCATCATATCTTGCTTCTGTAGAAGTTTCAACTCATTTGAATTTGTTTGCAACAGTTTCACTTGTAAAATCACTCATATGCTTAAAATTGATAAAATCCATTGAAAATTCGAAATTAATTAAAAATCATTGTGAAAATTTCCAAAGAACCTTAAATTCTGTCACATGTTCACTCCTTAATCCATTGAAACATAAATTTTAGGATCTTTAGATTTCTCTGGAAAAATGGCCAGTGCATCCATAATCGTATTCCAATTACAACCGATCTTTGACAATTTAGATATCACCAGCATTTCTGGGAGTGCTAGGGCTTGTTGTTTTATTTCGTGTATTGTGAACCATTTAAATACCACGCAATGCACCGGGTGCACCGGGCGTGCCAAAAATTGGTGTTTGATCTAAAAAATACTCCGGCGCAGTCGACTAGTGCAACCATGTGTGTTTGTCTTTATGAGGAGTGTGTGATGTGTGTGTGCACAGCGTGCCAGCCTCACTCGAGGCAAGATATCAGAAACTTAATTCGACCACCGGAACATTTCCGTCCCCTAGGATTGGATTTCAGTCGATTGAGAAGAAGAGGGGAACAACACTTAATCCTTGGGCTCCTCCATGGATGGAAACGACTTTTTATGTGAAAGAGCAAAGCTAAATGTGGGGATGTCGACACACGCAGAATGTGAACGGCATGTTGACATTCGTAGAACGTGAACGACTCTTAGGGTCGTCAGATTGTGTGGTTCAAGCAAAATGACAAAAGACACAAACAAATGCTAGTGCTAGGGATGGGTAATTAAAGAGAAAGACTCACTTGGGATGATAAATTCATTACTTCCTTAATCAAGAAGAGCTACAGCTACGTAAAAGTAAAAGTACAAGTGCTGGAAAGTAAAGATAAAATGCAAATACCAGTTTGGATTTGGTTATGGGACCTCTTGCTTGAAGACATACACCTCCTTATATAGCTTTATTCCGGTAACCGTTCCTCATTACCCCACGTTCTTCTTGGAGGGAACTTTTTGGTAACTACCCACGTTGGGTTCCCTTACTCTCGCATCCTCCACTGTCTATGTGGTTATCATCCACCTTCCCATGATTGGCAATTTTTATGCCACATCTTTGAATCATCCCGTACAAATTTTATCTCGTTAGTCGCTCCCAATGACTGATTGGCTCTTTAAAGATAAACGTGCTCTGGTGAGAATTTTTTTCATTAACTGTCCATCCTGGTATATGCACGTTACTCCAACGTTCATCCTAGTATATGCACTCATAGACCAATTAATGTTTGGAAACTTAACGACACTTATTTAAAAAATTTAAATGTCACCATATAATTAGAAAAATGAATTTTTTTGTCATAAAAATGGAAGATAAAAATTCTTAAAGTGTCCCCAACGATTTTACATATTTTGGATATTTTTTAGACAATTTGGACTAATTTTCAAATATGTAAAAAAACTAAACGATGGATTGAGAAACCCAACGACACTTAAAAGATGAAATACCATCACATAACTGAAAAGTTATTTATAAATTTGTATTTTTGTCATATAGATGGAGGATGAAGAGTCTTGTCCTCAACAATTTTTTAGAATTTGGATATTTTTAAGATAATTTGGATCAAGTTTCAAATACAAAACATAAAACTCAATGATCCCAAGTATTATCCCTGCCTTCTTTCTGAGAAACTAATACATTATCATCCCACTCTTCAACAAAGGACGCCCCATACAGTTCACATTTCTTAGGCCATGAATTGCTCTTCTTGGATACGCATCTTACCAAGCTCAAATCGTAGAAAAAAAATCAGAGAACAATTCGACCAATTCAAAAGAAACTAGACAAAAGAAGAGAAAGAAATTGCGAATTTGTTTCCCTTCTTCTGTTGGTAGGCTGCATTTGTCTTCAGTAGAATCTTCAAGAAGAGTGGTTCACGGCCTAAGATGTGAGCAATATGGGGTGTCGTTTGTTGAGTAGGTGGGTAATAATGTATTAGTTCTTCAGAAAGAAGGAAGAGATAATGCCTTGTCTCTAGTTTTGTTCAGTTGATGGAAGATCATGAGCAGGTACATTCTGTATTTCCATTTCTATGGAGACTGTTAAATCATACATATTTGATTTTCGTTTGGGTATTTTTATATTGAAATTGGAAATTGCAATTGATAATCTTATATTGGGAGGAAGAAGAAACATGGAGGATATGGAGATGAGATCAGAAGGAGAATTCCACCCTAAAGACAAAACTAATTTTAATATCCTTTCTAGCCTCCCTGTGAAGTCTTCTTTCATGGTTCTTCCTAGGTATTTATTCATGCATTTAAGCCATCACATCACATCTTACATTGTATGATTTGTTCACATGGACTAAAATTTGCTTGATTACCTCCATCTTTTAAGGTGTGATATGCAACTACATTTTTCATTTGTGATCTTGAACTCATCTCTTGTGCAACAAGAAACCATTATGTTTGCAAGGTTGGGATGAAGCATTTCATAATATAGGCAGGTTGTCACTTGCAACTGTTCTCTCAGCACAAAATTGCTGAAATCTGTTGAAGACATGGCGATTTTAGTAATCACAGATACTGAGGATGCACTTGTGTCGCTGAAGTCTGCTCAAGACATGGCATCAAAGCTTCTAAATTCTATATGTTTTTCTTCCTATCTCAAATTTATCTTCATACAACTAAAATTCAGTAAGTCTTAATATATGGATTTTTTAGTTTAAATTCTTTCCTGCATATACCAGATCTGATTTTGTATAATTTAGAATTTTAGTAAGTTCAAATCTCTAAATTTCCAACTTTGAATTTCTGCATGGTGATGAAATTTCAAATTGTAAACAAAAACATAAAGAAAATGGTGTCTGCTTTCTTTTATTTCAACTAAGGCGCTCCTCTCTTTATCATACGCATTAAAGAAAATCTGTTAAAAGGTGTTGTTATTGGTGAAGCCTTATCTCAGTCTAATTTGGAAAGTACTGTACATTTTTACCAACTACAATCTAGCAAGGAACTCAGCATTTGTGGAGCGACAGCCAAAATGCTATTCACCTAGCAAGGAACTCATAATTTCATTCAAGGACTAAGCATATTCAGTTGTGGTAATTCGGTCAGTTTTGGAGGATGAACAACCGAAGCTTGACAAGATTGATGGTAGCAAAAATCTTGCAGATAAGTTGACAAAGGTAATTGACAGGAAAAAGTTGGGCCTTTGCTCAACTTTGATTGATCTTTATGGATTATTGGTGGATGCGAGAGCGGTAAGTCATGAGGAGTGAAGCTATTCAGTGGAAGTGCAGATATCAGTCCTCAAGTGGGAGATTGCTATTGGTGAAGCCTGATCTCAGTCTAATCTAGAAAGCACTGTACACTTTTTCCCAAGTGCAGCGGTAGTTTTGTACTTTCATGAATTAGGGTTTTTCCCTTTATTGTAACCAATGTTTTAAACTTAATACCGTTTTAAGTATAGGCGACTTTGATTTCATTCTCGACAAAAACCCGAAATTTTGGATTTCGGTCGAAATTTAAAACCTTGATTGTAACCCGTCTCAGAACGCCATAATAAGGCTGTGATATCAGGAGCCGCCCTAGAGAAGGTTGTGAGGGTTTTGTAATCTCTTCTTCAGAATTGTGGAATTGTTGGCTTATCGCTCTGCCTTTGACATAGCCCATACCATATGGTTGGGTGAACCACGTAAATCTGTGCGTTCTGTGTGTGTGAATTTTCATTTATCTTTTGTATATTGTTATTCTGCTGCGTTGTTAATTCCTAATAGGTGCCAAATTTTCTAAAAAGCTATCAACGGATAATAAAAAACTGTTAAATAAAGTGAGTGTCGGGATCAAAATATGGCAATGCAGATATCATTTCCAACATAATCACATTAACATCGCATTCTCTTTCAACAAGTTAAGGCATGGTTATGGGTAATTGTAGACACCCCATTTTGACCGAGCCCTGCACCTCGTTGTTTTGTGCATAACTTTTTCAAATCAGTGTGTATGGACCCCAAATTACACTCTAGGCTAGCTCAGGGTCCCACCGAGGTCCCTGTAAAATTTCGTCGAAATCCGAGCTAATTTGCCCAGCGAGCAAACCTCAGAAAGTTTCGTGGTACAAGTTCGGAAGGGTAGCGTTTTAGCCTGAAAAGGGGGTGCTCTGGAACCTAAAAAAGCCAGTTCAAATTTGCCATAATGGGTTGTCCAGAGAGATACGGGGGTATACGGATTAGTGTGTAACAAAATCAGTTAGGGGGAATCTTAGGAAGCTTCCTGGAAGCTTCCTAGGTGGTTAGTCTTCTTTTGATCCTAGCCATCCAATGCATGAGGTAAAATGAAGGCCTAGGATTTGTGGAGAAAAAGCAAATATTTACCCCTGTTTTCTGCCTGAGACACCCCTGCAAAGCAAAAGAGTAGCCTTACATACACCATAGGGGGCTGTCCTTGGAGAGGGAGGGGTCAAATATATATATATGGTTTTTTTTTACAAAAACCCATCGACCTGGAGATGGACGGGGAGGATTTTCGTCGAGAAAAAGGGAGAGAGGGAGAAACCCATAGGCAGAGAGGAGAAAAAGGGAGGAAAAATTAGGGTTTTCCATTTCAGGAGGAGGAGAGAAACAGAGAGCTGCTAGCTGCGATTCCCCTCCGCCAAGCCACCACCAAACCCTCTTCCACCTCCGACCACCATCCCCATCTCCGGCCTCTTCTTCTTCTTCTTCTTCTTCTCTTTCAAACACATCCCAAACCCACCATTATCCCCACCATCTTCTTCTCCGGCCTCATTTTCGATCGGAATCCGGCAACCCCTTCTCCGATCATCACCATCGACCACCACCCTAACAGCCACCTCCTCCGACCACCAATACCACCAACACCACCACCATCCCCTCCATTTTTTACAAACCCCTAATCAAAACCCATCTCAGCCATCGGCCAATACCCCATCTCCGGCTGATATTCCCTCCACCTCAACCCCATCTCCACCAATCCTCTTCCATTATCCACCAAACCCTCTTCCATTTTTCTGCAAACCCATCTCAAAGCCCATTCTCGCCGGCCAACCCCATCCACCTTGAAACCCATTTCCCTAACCCAAACCCTAGCTCTGGCAGACCCATTGATTCCGGCAAGCTTGCCGGAATTCGATCAAACCCACACCATCCGATCTCCCATCTCCCATCTCCAACCCTTGATAGACTCAGTTCAAAGATTTGATGAAATTCCCGACGCCATTTTTCCTCCTCTGGCTACTTGTCTCTGCTTCTTTTAATTCCATCAATGGCGCATCAGATTCGCAAGATGATGAAGTGAAGAAAAATAAGTTCCAAGAACGAGAAGCCACTGATGATCCCATGGGATATCCTAACCTGTATGAGGATTCTTTGTTAAACACACAATGTCCTCAGAATGTGAAATTAAGATCGCAAACAGAGGTTAGCTCTAGCATATATGCGACCCCATTGGTTGCCGATATCAATGGTGATGGCAAGCTTGATATAGTAGTGCCATCATTTGTTCACTACTTGGAGGTGCTGGAAGGCTCTGTCGGAGACAAAATGCCAGGTCTACTTTGATATTCCTCATTTTCACTCCCTATTCATGTTCATGCATTCAATTGTGGTGTCTTGCCTTTAAAATTCAAGTTCCTATTTGGTTTTCCAAATTTGTGTGTGGGGTTTTTACTAGTTTGGATCCGGTTCCCTTAATCTAGCTTCAAATAGCCCTGTTCTCTATTTCGATTTTGTTAGTTCCTGGTTTTGACGAGCGTGAAGTCGCAATTGCCACATCATGGCCATGGCATTCTCATTGGGTAAGGAATTCTATTAGGTGAATTACTTCGTTTTTGTGCGGACCAACTCCATTGCTTCCATTTCCTAAAACTTTGTTAGCATGATCGGATCATTTACTATCCAGAGTTCTACCCAAGCCCAGGACATCTATTGATTATCTTAGTGGACATATGCTATCTTCTTCTTGCGATTAAGTTTTTGATAGTTAATGCTCTCAAGTTTCGATAGTCACACAGGCTTTGTATTTCGGGTTTCTTTTGATTTCTTTTGACAAAGATTACAACATGGTCATATGGAGTGATTGCACGTTTACAGTGATTCCAAAAGTTGATATACGAATGAAATCATTTTTACTTTGGAAATGTTCTTAATATGGCAGTGCTATCTGAATGTATTAATACATGGAGATTTCAGTAAAAGCTGATACTGATTGATTAGGGGTCATGCGTTTATATTTCTTGTTGCTTTTGGGCTTAATTGTGGGGACTGCTTTCTTAATCATATATCCTTTAGCATGATTTTTGGTTTATGACTTGAAATATGGAAATATGAGTTGGTTCATTTTTGCTTGTATGGGAGTTAAATTCTCAAGGCATTTGCCCCTGTTAAAGAAGGCATTTACAGAAAGATTTGTCAGCACTCTTGAATTCTACCTGTGCTAAGGGTTATTCAAAGGATATTGGGTAGGCTTGAATGATAAGTTCTTAAGTTGGTCAGGTGATTAGACAATTTTTGGACGTATTCTATTCACATTGTGGATGTTAAGATTCATATAGTCCCCCTTGAATTCTTATTTTGCTCATCTCATCTCATCTGTCATTATCATCTTGGGAAATATTTGTATTACTCGAACATGGTTTTGCTTCTTTCCCTTTGTATGATCTGAGTTCCTTTGTAATGTCTTTCATAGATTCTTGCTACCTTGGCTAAGTTGATTGTCTTATAGGGAAAAGGTCGATCGAGATCCCTGATTTAGCACCTCGGTTGATAGAATGTCAATTGTGTGAAGCAAGCTGATCTAATCTTTTGAATCATCTTAGTCATGTCGGCCACGTGAAACAAATCAGTCAAGGTGATAAGCTCCCTTCTTCATTTCTCTTGATGTCACTCTAATTCCGTTCTTGATTTCTATAGCCTCTTCTTGTCTTTAGTATCTTATTTGGAATTTAGATTTACTACTAATGTCCCCATGTGTTAGGCGATGACGGAATGTTTCTTGAGCCACCCCCTTGCCCTTCTTATCTTTTTTTCTCATCTTAGGGTCTTCACAGGGTTTGAGGGGTTTCCTTTCTTTCCGGGATTATTCTTCGCACGTTCCTCGGGATCCTTTTTGAGTTTCGGGATTCTCATCGATTTTGGGAACACTTCTCTAAGGTTAGGCGACGATGGAACATTTCTTGAGCCAGCCTCTTCCCTTCCTGCCTTAGAGTTTTCGCAGGTTAAGGGATTATCTCCTCTTAGAGTGTTTAGCCAGTTAGGACCGTCCCTAAGTGGCTGATCGTTTAGTAGATCTTTTTGTAGAGTTTTTATATGTTCCCTTTTGATTAGAAGTTTACCCTTTGGGTTAGAAGCTTTTTCATCTCTCGTTTGTTTAGGGTTTTCCCTCGCGGGTTAGATATCGTCTCCTTTGGAGATTGATTAGGGCTCGTTAGTTTTGTTTTCGTCTCTTCGAGATTGTTCTTTTCTTTGGGATTTTAGTCCCCCCTATTTTGATTTCTTTCCCCTTAGGCTGTAGGGATCTCGTTTCCCTCTAAATTACTCCACCGCGGTATGGTGGGTAAGGAGGCTCTTCTATCGGATCCCCTTTAGCTGAAAGGGTGTTAGCACACTTTTAATCGTCAAAAATATAAAAACACTTCAAAAACATTTGAAAACATCAAAAACCTTAAGAAAAATCTAAAGTGTTGAGTGTTTCTTTTAGAAGTGTAGTTTGAGAGTTCGTTTCGAACTACGTTGGCTTGATCCTCTTCCACGAGGTACGTAGTGCAGCTTGGGATTCATGTTCCAAGTCCAGCCAAACTTTGTAAATAAATCTACTTTAACCTTTTTTCTTTAAAACGTGTTTTCAAAAAGCTCTTCCTTTAGAGTTAGGAGTTTCTCATAGATAGAGAGTTTCTTTTAGAGTTAGGAGTTTGTCTTTGATTTGTTGTGTGCTTGTTTGTGTTTGTTTTAGAGTTAGGGGTTTGTCCTAGAGTTATAGGAGCGCCTCCGTCCGGTCAGTTGGCGATTCACATCGCCGACTGATGACTAGGTCTAGGATGCGCTAGTGACCCCTTTGTTTTCCTTAGGAAGCACAGCTTAGTTACACATAGGTTGTAGGAACCACCTGCATTAGCTTAGGGCTAACCTGCATTTAGTTAGGGCATATAGGGTGTCCTAAAATCTACAATTCACTGGAATTTAAATAATCGTTCAAGAAGCTTTAATAACTAGTCCGGTCTTTTAGATCGAGTCTAAGATAGAGGTCTAGGTGTCTTAGGCATCCTAGTTTAGAATAGGCGCGAAGAACTACGTTGCCTTGATTCTCGTGGAGGCGGGGATACGTAGGCTTCTTTGGATGAATACCAGACCATCCGAGGACTCGGGCTAATCATTTAGAGTCTTAGGATTTGTTGTGTAATTATTGTATTTCTTTTGATATGTTTTCTTACTTTCTTGTACTGATCCTATACCTTTAGCTATAGCTTGCATGTGTTTGCACATCAGAACTTAGACACCCTTTAGGCATGTCACTCATAACCTAGCTATGCTTAGGCAGAACATCTTTCATTTTATTTTATGGTTGTTTATTATCTTTATCCTCAGGAAATGCATGCTTAGGTAGACGACTCCTGAGGATTGTTCCCATTTCACATGATTTTTGCCCAAAACTCTTCGAAGTTAATAAAAGATGGCATAAGAGACCAAGTGTTCGCACTCGGGCGAATTGGGGGCGCTCTTCGGACCTTCTCCATTCGTCATCAGGCACGGACCTTCTGTATCTCTGGTTATCCATTGCAAACAGAGCCTTTGTTTTGGTTCCATGGCGTGTCCATGGATGGCGACTCTGAGTTATTTTTTAGGTACATCTTGGTTTCGAGCCCTGGCTCCTGATCAGGATGTATCTCATTCGTTTTGTATCGCCACTCATGCTATGCTGTGAGGGTGGCACCTGTTTCGAGAGTTCCTTGGCAGAGCTCTCCTTCACTTTGTGGAGATCTTAGAGGATTGCAGGGAGGGATCTCGCGTCCCTCGGCACCGTCCTCGGATCGGGGTCCACAGTAATTGAAACTTATTATATGGTTTTTGTTGAGAACCGCAGCACATGTACCTTTTCTTTGCATCAAAACCCTTCTCACTCTCACCATGAGTAAGTTGGAGAGAAGACTTTCTAGAGATGTTTAATGATGGAGCTAACATTTGCTACTTTGATGTGCATATGTTAATGGGAGTGTAGATATCATTTCCAATATAACCACATTAACGTCACATTTCTCTTTTTACAAGTTATGGCTATGGGTAACAGAAACTTATTATATGATTTTAGTTAAGAAACAGAGCACAACTAACCTTTATATTGCATCAAAACCCTTCTCACTCTAACCATGAGCAAGTTGGAGGAGTGAAGGCTTTCTAGTGATGTTTAATGATGCAACTAACATTTGCAACTTTGATGTGCATATGTTTTGAGTAAGTCCATATGTATTGGCATTAAAATACATGATCATATCTATGCGTAATATCAACTTATATGCTTATTTATATGTATAAATGTACCACATATATTGTCTATCAAATTGGTACTTGATTAGCAAAAGAATTAAGTTAGGAAACTCAGTTTGATATTTTTTTTTTTTGTGCATGCTTGGATATGAGTAGGTGTATACTATATAAACACACCCATATACAGATATGCAAAAATACGATATGAGCATATTTAATAGAACCTTATGCTGGTCCAATGGTTTCGTTTTGGCTGTATGATTGTAATCCTTGAAGGTTTTGGCAACTTTCCATCAACTTGCCATATGGCTTTTTTCGGTTCCCATTGAAATAGTATTTTCTTGGGGGTTGAAAGTAAAGTGACATCATTTTCCCTTTCTCTGACATTTGGACTCCGTTTGGATGCACAAAAAAGTGGATATACACCTTTTCCATTTCCTAGCATCATTTGGTAGACATTTACTACTCGCATCGCACTCTTTGTTGACTGTAAATTTTCTAAATGCAAGGCGTTTTGCACTGTTTGACATTCCTCTCAAATCAAGAGAAAAGGGAAAGTAAAGAAATGAGAATTCATATTCCGTTCCTTCTACTTCCATATACATTATGTGCATTCAGACGGACCCTTGGTTTCCAATGCACTGTTCATTCTGCTTTCCTTGTTTGTAAGGAATTTTTCGAATAACAGCTTTTGAGTTTTAAATATGATTTTTTTCTTCTACTATGTTTTTACTTGTAAAATGATGACATTTCACTTTCCCTCCACTTCTACTTAATGTGCATCCAAACCCTAGCAGAAAAGTAACCACATGGATTGTGTATAATATGTTTGCCATGTATAGTGTAAAATGTCGAAATATGTGTATAATATGTATAATATGTGCTAGCAATTCCCAACACGGGATTTGCTAGGGTCCATTGCAAAAGGCATTTCACGGCTAGTCTGTCGCATGTCAGACCATTCACCATGTGAATGAAGACAAAAGCTGTTATCTTCATTCACGAGGTGGCTGGTCTCACGTGTGACAAAGCAGACGCGAAACGCCTTTTGCGATGGACCCTAGCAATTCCCATGCAACACTAGATCTTTTGATCATGTTAACACCAAAATACTTCTAAGATGACTGGGTTGTTCTATTGAGTATGTGACCTTAAAGTTCCTTCCTGTAATCAGAAAATATGTGAGCAATATGGGGTGTCGTTTGTTGAGTAGGTGCGTAATAATGTATAAGTTCTTCAGAAAGAATGAAGAGACAATGCCTTGTCCGGTTTTGTTCAGACGATGGAAGATCATGAGCAGGTACATTCCGTATTTCCATTTCTATGGAGACTGTTAAATCATACATATTTGATTTTCGTTTGCGTATTTTTATATTGAAATGGGAAATTGCAATTGATAATCTTATATTGGGAGGAAGAAGAAACATGGAGGATATGGAGATGAGATCACAAGGAGAATTCCACCCAAAAGACAAAACTAATTTTAATATCCTTTCTAGCCTCCCTGTGAAGTCTTCTTTCATGGTTCTTCCTAGGTGTTTATTCATGCATTTATGCCATCACATCACATCTTACATTGTATGATTTTTCCCGATGGACTAAAATTTGCTTGATTACCTCCATCTTTTAAGGTGTGATAGGCAATTACATTTTTCATTTGTGATCTAGAACTCATCTCTTGTGCAACAAGAAACCATTATGTATGCAAGGTTGGGATGAAGCAGTTCATAATATAGACAGGTTGTCACTTGCAACTGTTCTCTCATCACCAAATTGCTGAAATCTGTTCAAGACATGGCGATTTTAGTAATCACAGATGCTGAGGATGCACTTGTGTCGCTGAAGTCTGCTCAAGACATGGCATCAAAGCTTCTAAATTCTATATGTATTTCTTCATATCTCAGATATATCTTCATACAACTAAAATTCAGTAAGTCTTAATATATGGATTTTTGAGTTTAAATTCTTTCCTGCATATACCATATACCCGATCTGATTTTGTATAATTTAGAATTTCAGTAAGTTCATATCTCTAAATTTCTGCATGGTGATGAAATTTCAAATTGTAAACAAAAGCATAAAGAAAATGGTGTCTGCTTTCAACAAAGGCACTCCTCTCTTTATCATACGCATTAAAGAAAATCAGTTAAAGGGTGTAGTTATTGGTGAAGCTTTATCTCAGTCTAATCTGGAAAGTACTGTACACTTTTACCAACTGCGGCAGTCCCGAGGACTAAGCATCTAGCAAGGAACTCAGCATTTGCGGAGCGACAGCCAAAATGCTATTCAACGAGCAAGGAACTCATAATTTCATTCGAGGACTAAGCATATTCAGTTGTGGTATCACTTCATTCGATCAGTTTTGGAGGATGGACAACCGAAGCTTGACAAGATTGATGGTAGCAAAAATCCAGCAAATATGTTGGCAAAGGTGATTGACAGGGAAAATTGGGCCTTTGCTCAACTAAGATTGATCTTCATGGATTATTGGTGGATGCGAGAGCTGTAAGTCATGAGGAGTGAAACTATTCAGTGGAAGTGCAGATATCAGTCCTCAAGTAGGAGATTGTTAATGGTGAAGCCTGATCTCAGTCTAATCTAGAAAGTACTGTACACTTTTTCCCAACTGCGGTGGTAGTTTTGTACTTTCATGAATTAGGGTTTTTCCCTTTATTGTAACCAAGGTTTTAAATTTCAGTTTCATAAAGCATTTCAGGTCTCACCGAAGCCGAAATTTTGGGCCGAAATTCTGAAATTTCTAGCGAAATCTACGAAACCAATTGAACGACTATTTTTTCTCGAATTTTATTTCGATCGAAATTTCCGAATAATTTTGGCTGAAATTTCCTGATAATATTAAATAAATATCAAAATCCATATTTTTGGGTGAAATCACTTAAATTTCGGGGAAGGTGAAATTTCGATCGAAATTTAATACCATTTTGAGTATAGGCGACTTCGGTTTCGTTCTCGACAAAAACCCGAAATTTTGGATTTCGGTTGAAATTTAAAACCTTGATTGTAACACGTCTCAGAACGCCATAATAAGGGTGTGATATCAGGAGCCACCCTAGAGAAGGTTGTGAGGGTTTTGTAATCTCTTCTTCAAAATTGTGGAATTGTCGGCTTGTCACTCTGCCTTGGACGTAGCCCATACTATACTGGTTGGGTGAACCACTTAAATCTATGCGTTATCTGTGTGAATTTTCGTTTATCTTTTGTATATTGTTATTCTGCTGCATTGTTAATTCCTAACAGGTGCCAAATTTTCTAAAAAGCTATCAACAGCTAATAAAAAATTGTTAAATAAAGTGAGTGTCGGGATCAAAATATTGTAGTGCAGATATCATTTCCAACACATTAATATCGTATTTCTCTTTTAACAAGTTAAGGCATGGTTATGGGTAATTGAAACTTATTATATGGTTTTTTTTAAGAACCGGAGCACATGTACCTTTGCTTTGCATCAAAACCCTTCTCACTCTCACCATGAGTAAGTTGGAGAGAAGACTTTCTAGAGATGTTTAATGATGGAGCTAACATTTGCTACTTCGATGTGCATATGTTAATGGGAGTGCAGATATATATATCATTTCCAATATAATCAAATTAACGTCGACATTTCTCTTTTAACAAGTTATGGCTATGGGTAACAGAAACTTATTATATGATTTTAGTTAAGAAACAGAGCACAAGTAACCTTTACATTTCATCAAAACCCTTCTCACTCTCACCATGAGCAAATTGGAGGAGTGAAGGCTTTGTAGAGATGTTTAATGATGCAACTTACATTTGCTACTTTGATGTGTATATGTTTTGAGTAAGTCCACATGTATTGGCATTAAAATACATGTTCATATCTATGAGTAATATCAACTTCTATGCTTATTTTTATGTATATATGTACCACATATATTGTCTATAGAATTAAGTTAGGAAACACAGTTTGATATTGTTTTATTTTTATGCATGCATGGATATGAGTAGGTGTATACTATATAAGCACACCCATATACATATATGCAAAAATACGGTATGAGCATATTTAATTGAACCTTAGGCTGATCCAATGGTTTCGTTTTGGTTGTATGGTTGTAATCCTTGAAGTTTTTGGCAACTTTCCGTCAACTTTCCATATGGCTTTTTCCGGTTGCCATTGAAATAGTATTTTCTTGGGGGTTGAAAGTAAAGTGACATCATATTCCCTTTCTCAGACATTGGGACTCTGTTTGGATGCACAAAAAAGTAGGAAACTAAAAGTAAATATACACATTTTCCATTTCCTAGCATCATTTGGTAGACATTTACTACTCGCATCGCACTCTTTGTTGGCTGTAAATTTTTTAAATGCAAGGCGTTTTGCACTGTTTGACATTCCTCTCAAATCAAGAGAAAAGGGAAAGTAAAGAAATGAGAATTCATATTCCGTTCCTTCTACTTCCATATACATTATGTGCATTCAGACGGACCCTTGGTTTCCAATGCACTGTTCATTCTGCTTTCCATGTTTGTAAGGAATTTCGAATAACAGCTTTTGAGTTTTATGCCAAATCAAGAGGAAAGGGAAATTAAATATGATTTTTTTTCTTCTACTATGTTTTTACTTGGAAAATGATGACATTTCACTTTCCCTCAAATTCTACTTAATGTGCATCCAAACCCTAGCAGAAAAGTAACCACATGGATTGTGTATAATATGTTTGCCATGTATAGTGTAAAATGTCGAAATATGTGTATAATATGTATAATATGTGCTAGCAATTCCCAACACGGATTTGCTAGGGTCCATTGCAAAAGGCATTTCACGGCTAGTCTGTCGCATGTCAGACCGGCCACCATGTGAATGAAGACAAAAGCTGTTATCTTCATTCACGAGGTGGCTGGTCTCACGTGTGACAAAGTAGACACGGAATGCCTTTTGCGATGGACCCTAGCAATTCCCATGCAACACTAGATCTTTTGATCATGTTAACACCAAAAATACTTCTAAGATGACTGGGTTGTTCTATTAAAGTTCCTTCCTGTAATCACATTTTTCACTTTGCTTATAAACTCACTGTTTTAATTGGTGAAGAAGTGGCAAGACTATTTTGGATTTTGGGGGTCCTATCTTGGATCGATCCAGGCTGTCCATCTGGTAAACCATTATTATGTTCTCTTATGTGGCTCAAGAATATGTAAATCATGCAATCTAACATCCACTAAGGTGTAGAGAAAGCCCTATCAAATGAACAGTTCGGATCAATCAAAAGTAGGACCCATTAGGCCCGGTTTGGATTGCAGGAAAAACATTTCTTGTGAAATTATTTATGAGAATTTCTTTCGTTCTTTCCATATTTTAGAGAGAAATGATGAAATTATGGTTAATTTAGAGGGATATTATCATTAATTGAAGCTTTAAGAAAATTTCTGCAATCCAAACAGGGTCTTAGTGGGCACACCTCATTGCTGTACAATAAGGTGGCTCATAGAAGAGGTAGAATGGGCCCACCTATTTTGATGATCTAA
The DNA here is from genome assembly GCF_043159265.1 of Tasmannia lanceolata. Taxonomy (NCBI): domain Eukaryota; kingdom Viridiplantae; phylum Streptophyta; class Magnoliopsida; order Canellales; family Winteraceae; genus Tasmannia; species Tasmannia lanceolata. Next base: position 26,143,660 of record NW_027518679.1, on the reverse strand, counting down.
ACCATTCATTTCTTGCTCCTCCTTAGGTAAGCTGTATCCCAAAAGTCTTTTTTCACGGGATGATCTTTACCCTTTGATTTGTTGAGGCTTCTTTTCCGTAATTTCTTTGACTTTAGCCTTCCATTTTACACCAAATATAATGGAGGTTTGGATATTCCAATGGAAAATATTTTTCAGGCACAACCCATCGATGGTGAGAAATAACAGATGAATGGTTTAGATCATTCAATTAGGTGGGTTCCCTACTTTTTTCGCTTGTATTTTCATAGAAATACAGACGTATCCACCATATGATTTGTCAAAAGACAAATTTTGTTACTACAAAGACACATGTATGTGAGATCAAGACCGTTGATTTAGTAGAACATCATCTGGCTTGATGGATAAAGGGATTAGGATCATTCAATCAATTTGTTCTCCAGAATTTGGAGAGGCAGAAGTGTGGCCAATGAATATCTTTTACTAAGGGACTCACTTATTTTTTGGTCACATCGGATCCTTTTGGGAGTGTTTTTCAAATTCACTTTCCAAGCCCGAGGTCCGGTCCAATTTGAATAAGCTGTTCTTCAGTATCCTAGTTATTACTTAGGTTATACATGATTAGGGCAAAGGGTTTGCCCAAAGGACAGGGAAAATCATTGACAACATGGGAAGCAGAGAAAGGAAATAGGGCAGTGATAAATCGACCCCCATATATCTTAAATCTACCCCCATATAGGGCAGCGCTTAGAGAGAAATAGAGAGAGATATGGGGGTCGATTTAAGATATTCGGGGTCGATTTATCACTGCCCTTGAAATATTGTAATAATGTAATACAAGTGGGACCATCGGTGCAATGCATGGGATGGTTCACATGACACCTCCATTTTTTAAGAAAATACTCCATTTTGTTTAAGAAAAAATTCCAAACAAACCTTAGAGATGATTTTAGTGTACAATTTTATTCTTTTCAAATTTTATTAAAGTGTTGGGGTTTTTCTAAGGAAATTCTGACAAACCTTGTACTGTTGTACATAATCAATATCCTTTAGCCTTAAAGTCAGACATTTGTGTAGATTAAAGGTTTTTGCATATCAAAATTATAATAAAAATGGAAGGTAAATGCATAAAATTTTGGTGGGATTTGCTTTCCCAGGAAAACTAGTGAAAAAAGGAGGGCAAGCAGTTTCTCGGGAAACCTTTTCCTGCACAGTTCCTGCGCAAGTGAACAGGCGCGGGAAACCTTTTCCTGCACAGTTTCCCTGGATTTCTTTTCCTAATGCCACATCAGATTCCTGGGAAACCTTTTCTTTTTCGTTTTCCCGGGAAAACAAGTGAACAGGGCCTTAAGGCGCTGTTCGCTCTGTTCACTTGCTTTCCCAGGAAAGGAAAAGAAAATGTTTCCCGGAAATCTGACGTGGCAATAGGAAAATAAATCCAGGGAATCTGTGCAGGAAAAGATTTCCCTGGACTGTTTCTGGACTGTTCATTTGCACAGGAAAATGTTTCGATGGAAACTGCTTGCCCTTCTTTTCGCACTAGTTTTCCCGGGAAACGAAATCCGAGTGTTTTTTGTCGGAAATGAAATTCCTAAGGGTGGTGGGGGGGATGGGTTTTCCATGTCATTTTTTGACTTATTGTAGAAATTCCACATGTGTAATTCTATTTTCCCGGGAAAGCAAGTGAACACTAGAATTCTGTCTTGTCAAGGAAAAAAGAGGATGTTTTCCAGGGATTTGCTTTCCCGGGAATGCAAGTGAACAAAGGGAATTGGTATTAGTGAAGCAACAAGTATCTTGGTAGAGTGGAGTAGACCTTGGTGCGGATCCTTGGACCGAACCACTATAAATCTCCGGTGCACACTCTTTTTATCTTTTATGCATGTACATTCTTTGTTCATCTTTGCATGTGCCTGACTATTTTAATTTTGCGATTGTTTTAATTTTACATTAATAAGGGCAAACGTTTTTAATTCCCAATCCAGCACCCTCTTGGGTTGCCATCTCTTTCTATGTAGGCTTTACATTCTATGGCAAGGAATTTAAACATAGAAAAGGTAAAAATCTAAAGAGAAGCGTGCCATTATCAAAGATTATCTCCACTGAATATGTAATGCCCAAATTATATTCAACATAAAAATGCCATCTATCTAAAATATAAATGCAATCTACCTAACTTAGAACTATAATCCATTTTGAAGACTTCAAATCTTAAATAGACTAAGATCGATGATGCTGAAATATGGTTGAGAGATCGGACAGGTACAAGAAAGGGTCCCGCTCGCCGGCTATTATACCTGTGACCTGCAGCCACAGATAATAGGTTAGGGACTACCCGAAGTTTTAAGTCCGGAGGAACCCTTCGAAGCTCAAGTCAATATTGAGATCAAACAGAATGAGAGCTTGGAGCAAGGAAAGTTCAATGTTACCCCCAGTGTAGTGTCTTTGATCCCATAGTGAGCAGATCCCCTTGAACGGAGAGGAGGGTTCCTATTCGTAGGAGGCGCCGCTGCATTGAGTGCAATGTGACGGTGGTAGGGCTCCGTGTATTGGTACGGTGAGATTTCTAAGTCGTGGTGTATCTCTTGTTGTCAGGTTAGGGTGAAATTCTTCTGATGGTGTCAACGCTGGGATTTGATTATTAGATCTTTTGTGGTCAGGATTCATACAGATTTTCCTAACGCCCTTCTGTCTTACGGTCGATCAAGGGGGTTTTTAATTTCTTCGATCCCATGCCACTTGTTGTGATCTGAGGGGCCGCTTTCCTTCTACCGACCTTGTGCGAAATTTTTGTGTAATTTGTTGGCTGGATCTTGTGTCATATGTCGTGATCAAATTTTATCCCCAACATATAAGCTTGCAACTTCTCTGAGTCGGTACGAACGGAGAAGTAATGCTTGCACTCCGATCAAACCGTTAGTTCTTTTCATGGTGCAGATTGATTGCAATGTTTGATATTTCGAATATTTTCAGTATTTATTTCTCAAGATACGATGAGCTGTGCATCGATGCAATACAGTAAGTGTGCGCCTTCCCGAGATTAGAGGAGGGAAGCCAGGTTCAAAGGCTGGGAGATAGTACTTTGACTGGGATTGCTTGTATGGCACGTAACCCTTGCGATAACTGAGGTGTGGTTTCAATGAGGAAGTCTATAAAAAAAAGGACCGCGGGTTCTGCCTTTAGGCAATCCATCTTCTACTTTTTTTTCTTCACTTTTTGGGACACTGTTGGCGATTGTTCCATATGCCGTGTGATGAGGGAGAAGTTTAAGGCGGAGACGGTACACTCCAACAAAGGAGCAGGTGAGTTTTCCGGCGACGGTACAATCTACCAAAATAAAATAAACCTGTCCTAATATGATTATTCATAAACACCTACTTTAGTAGAAAAATACCTTATAAATTAGTGTATTTTCTTCTTAAACTTTTTTCTCCTTATTTACTTTGGGAATGAAAGATATTCTTAAAATTTCTTACTTTATTTACACATGAAGAAAAGATTTCACTAACCTGACCCTATTTTATTTTTTTTTTTTTTTTTTAGAGGGATTTTCAATTTATTATGAAATTCGTCTAAATTTATATCCACAAGATATATCATTTGTTACATACTTTATTTATTTTGATAGAGTGAATTGTCTTGTGATTGATATTTTTTAAAATTTCCTTAGTTTGTCGATCTAAGGCATGAAAACTTTTTGCAAAACTATTTTTCTCATTGGATTACAAGAAAAACATTTTTTGTGGAAACATTTTACATGAATTTTTTTATTTCCACGAATTAAAGGGAAAAGATATGTTTACGGTTAATCTAGAGAGATATTAACATTAACTTGAAGATCTCTCCTGGTAAAAGTTGAACAGAAATAGTTCATGTTTACTTTTCTGGCAGTCGGTACAACACTATTCCAAACCTCTCTCTCCAACATGAAGGTCATGTTGGTGGGCCCAACAATTAATCTGTTTATATCTTTGAGCAAGGTAGGCCCCACTCATATTTTTCAAAATGAACTGTACGGCCCACACCATAGGAAGATCCAAACTGTCCATTTAAAGGGCCAAAGCGTAAATAGGTTGTGTCCCAAAAAATCATTTCCACGGGATGATGCTAGCCCACAGATCTAAAGAGTTCTCTTTAGATCTGTGGGCTAGCATCATCTTGTGGAAATGATTTTGGGGGCAAAACCTATTTAGGTTTTGGCCCATCAAATGGACGGCTCTGATCATCCTATGGTGTGGACTGTGCACTTCATTTGGAAAAATATGGGTGGGGCCTATAATTGGGCCTTAATTTTTCTTGGAGTTTTTTCTTTCCACGGATTAGAGGGACTGATATTCCCCCCCCACCTTGTAGGCTATTTCCCCCCGCACCGATGTTTTTTCAAATTGAAGCGTACCGTCCACAACATAGGATGATCCAAGCCGTCCATGGTTTGGATCATCCTATGATGTGGTTCGTATAGTAACATTAAGGCCCAATTTAGGCCCCACCCATATTTTTGAAAATAAAGTGTACCGTCCAGACCATAGGATGATCCGAGCCGTCCATTTAATGGGCCATAACATAAATGGGTTGTGGCCCCAAAAGGGTTGGCCCATCAAATGAATGGTTTGGATCATCCTGTGGTCGTACAGTAACATTAAGGCACGTCCACAACATAAGATGATCCAAGCCGTCCATGGTTGAGTTGGTCGTACACTAACATTAAGGCTCAATCGTAGGCCCCACCGATATTTTTCAAATTGAAGCTAACCGTCCACAACATAGGATGATCCAAGCCGTCCATGGTTTGGATCATCCTATGGTGTGGTTCGTTCCAATTTAGGCCCCACCCATATTTTTGAAAATGAAGTGTACCGTCCAGACCATAGGATGATCCGAGCCGTCCATTTGATGGGCCACAATGTAAATATGTTGTGTCCCAAAAATCATTTCCGTAGGATGATCACAACTCTACAATCTATCGAGGTTGCATAGGATGTAGTTTCTATTTAGATCGGAGGGCTAGGATCAGCCTATGAAAATAATATTTTGGGATGCAACCAATTTACGTTTATGGCCCATCAAATGGACGGTTTGGATTATCCTATGGTGTGGTATGGGCGGGGCCTACGTTGTTCAAAGATGGGACCACCATTCCACAAACGGTTTTTGTTGGGCCCACCAACTGTTCCTGTTGTGTGTGGAGAGAGAGAGAGAGAGAGAGAGAGAGAGAGACCGGTCAAATGGTGGGAAAACGTTAGCCAGCTGTCGGGGAGGGGGGATATCAGCGCCCTAGGTTTATTGTTAATTTAGAATGATATTACCATTAACTTATAGTGTAAGAACAGAAATAGAATATTTTTACTTTTAGAAACTTCTACACAGATCCAAACATGGGTAATTTTCAGGGATTTGCTGTAAAAGGCAAATCCCTAATCAACTATAAAAGGCAATTTTACACCTGTTTCAAAACATGTGTAGTTTCATGTTTTTAAAATTCTCAAAACAGGTGTAAAATTGCCTTTTACAGCACCTTAACAACTGCACTCTCTAGCAAAACCCTAATCAGGCAATAAAAGGAAATCTAGAAACGTGCAATTCCAGAGATTTTTCAGGATTTCTCATTATCTTAAAAAGATTTTCTGGATTTGAATCATGAAGCCGCACCCTACCCTATTTAAAGACCATTGAGAGTTATTTGTATACCCCCCTACGATTTCACTTTCTTCATTCTTCATGAATCATCATATCCTCTTTGGCATACTCGATCTTCAAGATTGATTCAGTGCCTTGGTCCATGCTTCCTTGACTTTGAACCTTAAAAGGAATCTTCAAGTCAAGCACAAAATTCATTAGTATTTAACATAATGAATCAACTTGTGTTTGGAATCATCAAAACAAGTTTAGAAGATTGCTGAGGGTTGAATAATTGGGCATACACTCATACCCCTTTTTTACGATGAAAACACACAAGATGATTTGCCAATAAGCTCCCCTAAATATATGTTTTAAAGCAATCAATGCATTCCATTAAAACTTTGCTTTAAAACCAAACCAACCAATTTCTCTCCCCCTTTATCATCAACAAAAGAAAGGGGATGAATAGAATTAAAAATCTTATAGGGTTTAATTAAAATCCACTGTCGAGGTCGTTATCATCCACCTTCCCATGATTAGCAACTGTTGTGCCACATCTTTGAATCAACCTGTCCAAATGGTGTCTTGGTGGTCCTGTCATATGCACGCGCGTTTCTCCACACATGCATCAGATGCCAGTTCGGCATACATAGCTCGTTGACTCATTCCAAATAACTAGCCTCTTGATAGCTCGGTCATTTATAACCAATCAAACCCCAAAATGGGTGTAAACAGCACCCTTAAAAATGACACTTGTACTATCTTTGTAAGGGATTTGCTTGGGACCATCATCGGAGAAAGCATTTCATGGAGGGGCTGTTGCATGAGAGAGCAGCCACCTAAGATAACAAGACAAAATATGTTGAAAAGTTAACGTATGTGGCTCCTCTCGCATGCAACAGTCGCTCCGTGAAATGCCTTCTGCGATGGTGCATAGGAAATCCATATTTGCAAAGTTACAAACTAAAATGTGTTCTCTGACGCTGCAACCCGGTCAACCATTCTACAACTTTTTTTTTGTAATATTTTGTAATTTTGGTTTCCCCCTTTTAGGTAGACATTGACGGATCAATTTATTTTTAGAAACTCAATGACGGATCAAATTTAAAAAATTTATTTTTAGAAACTCAATGACGGATCAAATTTAAAAAATTTGAATGTCATCATATGATAAAAAAAATTTAATTTATAAATTTATATTTCTTGTCATAAAAATGGAAGATAGAGAGTCTTTAAAGTGTCCCCAACAATTTTACGTATGTTGGATATTTTCAAGACAATTTGGAATAATTTTCAAATATGAAAAAACTAAACGAGGGAAATATCATCACATAACTGAACATAACTGAAAAGTTATTTATAAATTTGTATCTTTTTCATATAAGTGGAAGATAAAGACTCTTGTCCTCAACAATTTTTTGGACTTTGGATATTTTAAAAATAATTGGGAACAAGTTTCAAATAGAAAACAAAGAACTCGACGACCCCAAGTATTTTACCAAGAGTTCTACTGTAATTATGAAATCAAATGAAAAAAGCGTGAGATTTCGTGTGTTGTTTGGGCCCAGTTGCACATAAGAAGCTTGACTTGGGCCTGCCCAAAGTGGAAGTCCCTCTAATTGAGTATTCATAACCATTCGATCAATCAGCTCAAATGTTAAATGTGCATTTGCAAACCATTGATTTGACAGTAGTTATCTTCAGTAAAGACGGCTATTTTTTCCCTTTGTCTCTACAGTTTGGGCAACCATCTATATGGCTTGGATGCACTGATGCCTTATGGGTGGGCCTAGAAAGGGCTTCTTATTTTAAGGCCTGTCATAGTATCATTCCCATCATTTTGGATTGAAGAAAAACATTTTTCAGAGAATTTTTTCCCTTGGAATTTTTTTTCTTCCCATACTCTAGAGGAAAAATATACAATTGTAGATAATTTAGGCAGATATCATCATAAAATGTCACTCTAAATAAAAATTGAATTGGGTTCGTTCAAATTAATTTTTTGTTTGTAAAATATGTAAGAAATTTTAGAAATATTTTTCCTTTTCAAAATTTTCCAAAAAGGTTCCTAGAACTAACAGGAGTCAATTTACTCAATTAAAAATTTTAAAATGACAAATTTACCCCTCCCAAACAGAAAGAGAGCATGGGGCAAGAAAAGTTCAAAGTTACCCCCAGTGTGGTGTCTTTGATCCCATAGGGAGAGGAGGTTTCCTATTTGTTGGAGGCACCGCTGCATTGAGTGCGATGTGACGGCGGTAGGGCGCCGTGCATTAGTACGGCGAGATTTCTTAGTCGTGGCGTATCTCCTGTTGTTAGGTCAGAGGCAAAATCCTTCTGATAGTTATAGCGCTGGAATTTGATTCTGACGAGATCTTCTGTGATGAGGATGCGTACAGATTTTCCTACCCCCCTTCTGTCTTACGGTCATGCAAGGGGGTTTTGGACTTCTTCGATCCCATGCCACATGTCGTGATCTGAGGGGCCGCTTTCCTTTCACTGACCTAGTGCAAATTTTTGTGTATGTTGATAAGCCCGCGACTTGTTTGAGTTAGTAGGAGTCGGAGAAGTAATGCTTGCACTCCGATCGAACCGTTTGTTCTTTTCATGGTGCAGATTGATTGCAATGTTTGATATTCCAAATATTTTCAGTATTTATTTCTTGAGATACGATAAGCTTTGTAGCAATGCAATATAGTAAGCGTGCGCCTTCCCGAGATTCGGGGAAGGGAGCCGGGTTCGCAGGCCTGGGAGATAGTACTTTGACTGGGATTGCTTGTATGGCAAGTGACCCTTGCGATAAATGAGGTGGGGTTTCAATGAGGAGGTCTATAAAAAGAGACCATGGGGTTTGCCTTTAGGCATTCCGTCTTCTACTTTTTTTCTTCACTTTTTGGGAGACTACCGGCGATGGTGGCGTCTGATGAGGGTGAACTGCATGGTGAAGACGATACACTCGCACGAAGGAGGTGGCTTTTCCGGCGACGGTACAATCTACCTAAAAGATCATAAATCTGTCCCAATATGATTAATCATAAACACCTACTTTATTAGTAAAATACCCAATAAATTCTGCTATTTTGTTCTTAAACTTTTTTCTCCTTATTTACTTTGGAAACGAAAATTATTTCTAAAATTTCTTACTTATTTACACATGAAGAAAAGATATCTCTAAACTGAGCCTTTTTTTTTTAGAGGGGTTTTCAGTTTACTATGAAATTCATCTAAATTATTATCCACAAGATATATCATTTGTTACAAAGTTTATGTATTTTGATAGAGTGAATTGTCTTTTGATTAATATTTTTTAAAATTTCCTTAGTTTGTCGATCTAAGGCATGAAAACTTTTTGCAAAACTATTTTCCTCATTCGATTACAAGAAAAACATTTTTTATGGAATCATTTTTTGTGGATTTTTTTTCCACGAATTAGAGGGAAAAGGCATGTTTTACATTAACTTGAAGGTCTCTCCGGGTAAAAGTTGAACATAAATAGTGCATGTTTAATTTTTTGGCAGGGATATCCCCCCTTCTCTAAACCTCTCTCTCTCCATCATGAACGGTTGGTGGGCCCAACAATTAATTAATCTGTTTATATCTTTGAGCAAGGTAGGCCCCACCCATTTTTTGAAAATGCACTATACGGCCTACACCACAGGATGATCCAAACCGTCCATTTGATGGCCCACATTGTAAATAGATTGTGTCCCAAAAACTCATTTCCACAGGATGATCGCGAACCTCCGATCCATAGAGGTTTTCATAATCTGCAGTTTCTCTTTAGATCGTAGGCCTAGCATCATCCATTTGAAATGTGATCGCAAACCTCCGATCCATAGGGCTTTCCATAATATGCAGTTGCACTTTAGATCGGAGGGCTAGCATCATCAAATGGAAATGAGTTTTTTTTTTTTTTTTTTTAATTTTTTATTAACTGTTGTGGAAATGATTTTGGGGGCAAAACTTATTTACGCTGTGGGCCATCACATGGACGGCTTGGATCATCCTATGGTGGCCCATCACATGGACGGCTTAGATCATCCTATGGTGTGGACCGTACACTTCATTTTGAAATCCATCTAATAAAGTAAGAACTTTTAGAAACTTCTACACCGGTCCAAACAGGGCTAATTTGTAAGGGATTTGCTAATGGCACTCGTGCTGTAAAAGGCAATTTTACACCTGTTTCAAAACATGTGTAATTCTCAAAACATGTGTAGTTTCATATTTCTAAAATTTTCAAAACAGGTGTAAAATTGCCTTTTACAGCTCCTTGAGAACTGCACTGGCTAGCAAAAACCTAATCAGGCAAGAATAGAAAATCTAGAAACGTGCAATTTCAGAGATTTTCTGGATTTCTCATTATCTTAAAGATTTTCTGGATTTGAATATTGAAGCCATACCTTTAAAGGGAAACGACTTAAACCCTATTTAAAGACCTCTCAGAGTTATTTTTATATGCCACTACAATTTCACTTTCTCCACTTTCTTCCTTCTTACAATCTTTACCAGTCATCTTCCAGAAGCCTTGGTCTGTAGCGCGATCTTTACCCACGATGTATCATGCTACGGTGTATCACGCTACAGACAAGGCTACTAGAAGACGACTGATAAAGATCGGGCCCTTCGTTGCAAACCAACTGGGTCATGCATGAGTAGAGGCTCCAAGACGAGAAGTTAAGTCAAGCTGTCATCGCTCAGGTAAAAATTCACAATTTCTTTCTCTTCTTCTGTCTAGTTTCCTCTGTAGAATTTTCAAGAAGAGCAGTTGAGGGTATAAGAATGAGCAGTTTGGGGCAGGGCGGAGCCGGGAATTTGCTCGAGCATAAGTGAGGCTCACAACTCTTTTACCGTAGAGGGTTATTCCCAAGTAAAAAAAGGGGGGCCAATCTATTTATGTAGTGGGGCCATCATATATTTTGCTTTTTTCTATAAAATATTGGCGCATAGAGTCCAATATTTTTCAAAAAGAATTGTACGACTTACACCATTTGATGACCAAAACCATTGATTTGATAGGCCACAACGTAAATAGGGTGTGCCCAAAAATTCATTTCAATGGGATGATCCTAGCTCTATCATCTGTAGTAGAATTCCATACTATGGAGACCTCGATAGAATGAAGGGTTAGGATCATCTCATGAAAATGATTTTTGGGGCACAACATCAAGTATTTACGATGTGGCCCATAAATGGACGGCTAGGATCATCGCATGAAGCTCATTATTTTTTCCAAATTACTATGGGGCCCACTTCATAGTATGATCCAACCCTTCATTTGCTGGGCCTGAAATCCGCAATGTCAGGTATTTTTAAGTTCAGAGAGAGCATTAACTGTTGCAGCAGGAGACAAGGGTGTATCATGGGTTTGCTCCTCAGTGACGAGCGTTCGAATCCCCCCTTGTTTACCAGATGCGCGTGGTTTCCGGGTGATTGCACGCATCCGTAGGAAATAGTCCTACCCCCGAAGGGGGAGGGAACACCCTTTGTTACCCCAAAAAAAAAAGGATCAATTACTGTTGCATGCTGGAGAGTTGAAAAAATGACGAGAAAATGTTGAGTTTTGAAAAAACACTAACAGATGCTACTTTATTAAAAAAGAACTTTTTAGGACGAAAATACCCCTAACATTACATTATCTTTCTCTTCTTTGTTTTTACACTTTATCTTCTCCGGCGATAAAAGCCTTCTTCTCCAGCGAAACATCTTCATTTCTCCGGCATATGCTCATTTGTCTTGAGAGGTTAGAAGGAGTTCTCTAGAGACGCCCCTTTCTCATTTTCTTTTTCTTCCTCCAAATATCCAAAATCTCATTATCTTTGTAAGTATTTCCCCTTTTCTAGTGGCTGTAGCCAAAATTAGTTGCCCAAAGAGCTTTCACTAGGCAAAAGGGTAGTGGAAGCCAAAATAGTACTCGAAGCAAAATGTAAGTTAGGCAAAAATGATAGTCGAAGCCCAAAAAATGCTAGTTGAAGCCAAAAAAAAGTTACTCCAAGCCAAAAATGATAGTCGAATCCAAACAATAATAGTCGAAGCAAAAAAAAAATGATAGTCGAAGCCAACAAATATTTCTCGAAGCTAAAATATATTAGTTAAAGACGAAAAAAGTTCCAAATGTTACTGGAATTTAAAAGTTTTAGTTGCAACCAAAAACATGTTAGTCGAAGCAAAAAAACCAGCTATTTGAAGCCTAAAAAACTTTAGTCGAAGCGAAAAACACAACGGCGAATGTTACAGGAAGCACATTTTTCACTTCGACCAAGTAATTTTTGGCTTCGACCAAGTAAATTTTGGCTTCGAATATCCTGTTTTGGCTTCGAGTACCTGTTTTTGCGTTGAGAAGAAGATGGGGAGATCTCTGAAAATAACTAATCATTTGATGTCCATTGGATAGCACGAAAATGATGAACATATGACTTTGCCATAGCATCTCTTTTACAAGTTTAGAAGTTAAGAGAGGTAGTGGAGTTTTCCATTAGCCACAGTAACACAACAAAAAATTATCAAATGGGGTTTCTCAACATGTTCATAATCCAATTTCTCCTTCTCATCTTCCCATTCTATTTTATTCCTCTGCTCACATGACGATATAAACACTGATAGATCGGTGCTCTTGGCTTTCAAGAAAGGCATAGTTGTTGATCTTCAGAATCCCTCAGGACAAAGGAGCATCCGCTGCCAGAGAAATGAGATGTTTCGCCGAAGAAGAAGGTTTCTATCGCCGGAAAATCTCGTCGTTTCACACAAAATGCGTTGGAATAAAACCTAGAAATGAAAGAGTGTAAAACCTACAAGTAAAAGAGTAAAATGGTAAAACCAAGAAGAGAAAGATTAAAGTAAGTTGAGGAGTATTTTCGTCCCGAGCAACATTTCTTTTAATAAAGTAGCATTTGTTAGTGTTTTTTCAAAACTCAACATTTTCTCGTCATTTTTTCAACTCTCCAGCATGCAACAGTAATTGATCCAAAAAAAAAAGAAAAAGGAGGGAGACAAATTCTGACGAATTCTGTGCAGGGACAAGTCAAAGTTTGAAAGAAAACTCTATTTTCAGGGGTGGCAATTGCCCCCCTCGCCCCCTGGCTTTGTCCATGTAGATAAATTCTGTATTTCCATTTCTATGGAGACTGTTAAATAATACATGTTTGATTTTCATTTGGTTATTGTTATATTGAAATTGGCAAATGCAATTGATAATCTTATATTGAGGCGAAGAAGAAACATGGAGAATATGGAGAAGAATTGAGAAGGAGAATTCCTCCCTAATAATTTCCCTGTCAAGTCTCTTCAGTTTCAAATCCGTATGCCCAAGGTGGAAAACAAAAATCCCTCGTATGTTGCCAACTCCACCAAACCTTGTTTTCTATGACACTATAAATCTCAATTTGGCATTCCGCTGCGTTAAAGGAAATCCCATTGGCAAACCTGACCTTTCTTTTGAATTCGTTCCCAACAAAAAAAAAATTAGATCATTGCATCATGCAACGGATTGCTCGTCTTTTGATACTGTAACTGGAGAAGCAAAACTCATCCATGCCACCTCTGACACTGAAAAAACTTCAATAATCTCCAATTTATAATCTTCGAATTTGGAGGATTGGCTTTTGACCCGTCGAAAAGCCAATCCTTGTTATTAACTAGTTTTCCCTGTCGACGTTTACGATTATATCAGCGAATATGAACTGCACTTCCAAATATTCTCTTATGAGACAAACAAGTGGGAGGTATCTAGAGCAAACATCATCTTCTCTGGCAGATTTTATTTTGGTTCTCAATCATTTTACAAAGGCTGCCTTTCGTATTGGAAACTTTCCTGTTCCAAAAACATTGAGGAGTTCGTCCCTGAGGGAAATCATGCCAGTCTCATTCCATTTGAAGTGCAGATGAATGTAGATGATGAGGTTGCGATTGGAGAATGGGAGGGTAGGCTTGCTTGCACTACTATAATCGGACGTAGAGATATAGAGGTATGGATCATGAACGAACACCCTACAAGATGTAATTGATTGGATTGGAGGCAATGCTCGGAGAGTTCCTAATTCCTGATAGGATTAGTCCTCGTGTGTTCAATTACGAAGGTGGTTGCCCTGACTTCATATTATACAAGAAGAGTATAGTTCCAATACCTAAAGGCACCAAACGACCATAAGCTTTTTATTTTTCTTTAACGTTCTTGTTCTTCTTGTTTATACTGTGACCATTCAAAAGATATTTCCTTTCAAATATATACATTTCCATTTATATAATCTTTTTGCTGCAATTTCAATTTTGTTAGGTATGAATAATTGTTTCAGAATTTTTCCATCCAAGCTTTTATCTGAGAAATCTTGCATTTCGTCAAACTATAGATCCCCAATTCTAACTAGACAGATGATTTCCTCAAACTACATGTCACAAACACCATCCAAATCAATAGCCTAAGTGAATTTGTCTTGGATGAGATGGGTGAGTGAAAGAACAATGGCAACTGTGAAGAAGAGGGCGGCTTTGATCTTGCCTGTTGCTCAGATTTGTGTCTTAATTCCACATTTGGTAGGGATTCCAGTTTGTTGTGTATACTCTAATAAACCTAAACATGGATTTTATGTCTTTTATATAATTGAATGCAATGAATGAAAGGGAACTGTTCATAGCATAAAGACCCCATGAATTAGAAAGAGGTACGATGTAGACATTAGATTGACCAAAGGGATGAGAGATTCAACACCAATGCCATCAGGAACTTCAATGTGAGCCTCTAGCTCGATGGTTAAGGCTTTGCTCTTCAACTGGGAGGTCGGAGGTTCAATCCCAGCTTACCCCCCCCCCAAACTAACTCTTCCAGGGTGCTCTTAATGAATACCCAAATGATCTATCATGAGGTTGGTTTGGCCATGTTCTGTGTTCATGCTTCTTCCTAGGTGTTTGTTTAGTCATGCATGTATGCCATGACATCACAGCAAACAGTGAAACATGAACTAAAATATGCTTGGTTACCTCCATCTTTTAAGGTGTAATATGCAGTTACATTTTTCATTTGTGATCTTGAACTTTTCTCTTGTACAATAAGATAACATTATGTGTGGAAGGTTGGGATGAAGCATTTCATACTATAGGCAAGTTCTCACTTGCAACCGTTGTCTCATCACAAAATGCAGCAGCATTGCTGAAATCAGTTGATCCAGTGCCTTGATCCATGCTTCCTTGACTTTGAACCTTAAAAAGATCTTCAATTTCTGCCACAATATTCATTAGAAGATTGCCAAGGGATGAACCATTGGGCTTACAATCTTCCCCTTTTTTTATGATAACAGAACACAAGATGATTTGCCAATAAGCTCCCCTAAATATATGTTTTAAAGCAATCAAATCATTCTATTAAAAAAATTGCTTTAGAACCAACCCAACCATTTTTTCTCCTTTATCATCAACAAAAGGAAAGGGATAGATAGAATATAAATCTTATGGGGATTAATTAAAATATGCAATTTCAAGCTCTCCCCAAGTCAAGGAATTATTGGACACAAAACTTGGAGGTTCAGAGGTGGTTTACAAGGAGGTTTTGGTCCTGGTTATTGTTCCCCGGTAAACCAGTCCCATTGCCGTTCTGCACACCACCACTAGGGTCGACCGCACTTCCATTTGGTATGACGGTTCCAGGGTCTGTTCGATCTGCTATGGATGACCTTGCCTGCTATTGACGCATTGAGGAGTTGAAGTCAATAATATTATCCATGTTAGGGCACTTTGAAATGCATATCCAATGTATGGTTGCTGCTAGACCAGCTTATTATCCTACCAAAGTGGTGGTTGTGCTGGTGCTGTCGGCGCCATTTTGTCATTTAGTGAACCAAACAATCTACTACCTGCTTGGAAAAATTCTCACTAGAGGAGTGCGATGGCTTATTACTTCAGAGATCTGGCGAGCCGCCATTTGACACAACTCATGAGAATTCTCATCCAGGCCGGTGTTGTCTAAACGTAGCACCCACATCTTGAAGTGACAAGGACATGTCCAATCTTGACCTCGTGGGGAAATTAGACCACTTGGTGAAACTGAATTAGGGTTTTCCCCAAGCGAAGGATTTTCTGGATTAGAAGTCCTTCTATCAAGTGTTTCAGCGCTCTCAGAAACATTAAAATCACCAGCATTTCTGGGAACGCTAAGGCTTGTAGTTTTACTTCTTGTAGTATGAGCCATTTAAATACCGTGCAATGCACAGGTTTCGACCGGGCATGCCAAAAATTGGTGTTTGATCTAAAAGCTACACTCAGTGCAACAATGTGTGTTTGTGTGTATGCGGAGTGTGAGATGTGTGTGTGCGCAGGTGTGCCAGCATCTCTCGAGGCAAGAAATCATCAACTTAATTCGACAACTGAAACTTTTCCGTCCCCTGTGATTGGATTTTAGGCGATTGAGAAGAAGAGGGGAGCAACACTTCTTCCTTGGGCTCCTCCACAGATGGAAAGGACTTTTAAGGAGAATGCACGACGCTAAATGTGGGGATGTCGACACACGCGGAATGTGAATGACACGTTGACATTCACAGAAAGTGAAAGACTCTCAGGGTCGACAGATTGTCCGGTTCAAGCTAAATGACAAAATGATAGAAAGAAATGCAATTGCAAGGGATGGCTAATTAAAGAGAAATACTCACTTGGGATGATAAATTCATTACTTCCTTAATCCGAGAAGAGCTACAGCTACATAAAAGTAAAAGCATAAGTGCTCAAAAGTAAAGATAAAATGCTAATACATGTTTGGATTTGGTTTTGGGACCTCTTGCTTGGAGACAAATGCCTCGTTATATAACTTTATACGGGTTACCGCTCCTCATTGCCCTACGTTCTTCTTGGAGGGAACTTTTTGGAAACTACCCATGCTGGGTTCCCTTATTCTCACTTCCTCCACTCTCTAAGTGGTTATCATCCACCTTCTCATGATTAGCAACTGTTGTGGCACATCTTTGAATCAACTCGTCCAAATGGTGTCTTGTTAGTCAGATCTAATGACCGATTGGCTCTTTAAAGATAAACGTGCTCTGATGAGAATTTTTTCATTAATTGTCCATCTTGTTATATGCAAGTTACTCCAGTGCGGCATATAGCTCGTTGACTCAGTCCAGATAAACTGCCACTTGATAGCTCGGTCGTTTATGACCACTCAAACCCCACTGTAGAAGGCATTTCACGGAGCAGTTGTTGCATGAGAGAGCAGCCACCTAAGATAATAAGACAAAATCGGTTGAAAAGTGAACTTCTCTCATGCAACAGGCGCTCCGTGAAATACCTTCTGCGATGGTGCCGAGCAAATCCCTCTTTGCAAACTAAAAAGTGTTCTCTGCCACTACAACCCAATCATCCATTCTACAACTTTTTTTTTTGTAATATTTTATAATTTTGGTTTCTCTCTTTTAGGTAGGCATTGGGTTTTGTATTTTCAATTTTTTAAATGTTTGGATGGGGGAAAACTTTTCTAACATAAAATGTTTTCCTAGAAAAATATCTTTCTTTTCAGAATTTGGTGGACGGCAGTGCATGCACTTGCAACCCAAAAGCAATGGCCAATGGGGCCCTCATTATACTACATCAGGCTGATTTTTTGCCTAATTATTCCACTTACTACGGATTTAGAAAGATAGCAAAAACTAAAACTAAGTTGCCGAATTTAAATGCAGAATGTTCCCTTCTCATTCCAAGTTATTAAATCTAAAATCAGCTCTCTTCTCACAAACCCAACAAAACGTTCTCTCTTAAACTCTTCTTCCTCCCCAAGAAGAAAGCTAATCAGCCACTTTTCGAAGAAGAAATAGTAAAGGTACGATTTACTCCATCTTATCAATATTTGTAACTCCCCTTTTCTTTGTTTAATGTTATATGGAGAAATCTGTTATTTGATGTAGTTTTGATTTTCATAATATGTTACCATGGATATTAATTCAAGACTGTTTGGACCAAACACATACAACCTTTAAAATCTGTGCGCATGAGTTGTATCCCAAGATTTTTTTTCTATTCCACTTCTTTCGAATATCCAAAGCCCTAACGTAAGTAATTTGTCGAGGATTTGTGCTTCTATCCCTGCAATCGCCTCTTCCAACATTTTGAAGGTTTTTTTTAATCATACTGCTTATTATAATAGATTATGAATCGGATATTTGAAAAATTCCCAGAATTTCTGAATTTTGAGTGTTGGTGGAGACGCAGAGTCATCTCCATAGGGTGAGCATAGGAAATGCAGAACCATCTCCAGAGGGAGTGTGGGAGACTTAGAGCTATCTTCGGGTTGGCGAGTACTGTGGTGCTGAGCCTTCTTTGTAATTGGTTTAATTTCCACCTTCAAGGGAATTGGTATTGGTGAAGCAATCAAGTATCTTGGTAGAGTGGAGTAGGCCTTGGTGCAGATCCTTGGACCGAACCACTATAAGTCTCCGGTGCACACTCTCTTTAACCTTTCTCTCTTAATCTTTTATGCGTGTACATTCTTTGTTCATCTTTGCATGTGCCTGACTATTTTAATTTTCCAATTGTTTTAATTTTACATTAATAAGGCCAAACGTTTTAATATCCAATTCAGCCCCCTCTTGGGTTGCCATCTCTTTCTATCTGGGCCTTATATTCTATAACAAGGAATTTAAACATCCATCCAGAAAAGATAAAAAAACTAAAGAGAAGCGTGCCGTTATCAAAGATTCTCCACCGAATACGCAATGCCCAAATTAAATTCAACATAAAAACACCATCTATCTAAAATATAAATGCAATCTACCTAAATTAGAACTATAATCCATTTTGAAGACTTGGAATCTTAAATAGATTATGATGATGCTCAAATATGTTTAAAAATCGGACGAGTGACAGAAAGGGTCCCGCTCGCCGGCTGTTCTGCCCATGACCTGCACGGCTGCACCCATAGACAACAAGTTAGGGACCACCTGAAGTTTTAACTTCGGGGGAAGCCTTCGACACTCAAGTCAATTTTGTGATCAAACAGAATGAGAGCATGGAGCAAGGAAAGTTCAATGTGTACCCCCAGTGTAGTGTATTTGATCCCATGGTGAGCTGATCCCCTTGAACGGAGAGGAGGGTTCCTATTTGTAGGAGGCACCGCTGCATTGAGTGCGATGTGACGGCAGTAGGGCATCGTGTATTGGTACGGTGAGATTTCTGAGTCGTGGTGTATCTTCTGTTGTCAGATCAAGGTGAAATTCTTCTGACAGTGTCAACGCTGGGATTTGATTCTGACGAGATCTTTTGTGGTCAGGATGCATACAGATTTTCCTAAAGCCCATCTGTCTCACGGTCGTGCAAGGGGGTTTTAAATTTCTTTGATCCCATGCCACGTGTCGTGATCTGAGGGACTGCTTTCCTTCCACCGCGAAATTTTTGTGTACGTTGTTGGCCGGATCTTGCGCCGTATGTCGTGATTTAATTTTATCCCCAACATATAAGCCGGCAGCTTCTTTGAGTCGATGGGAACAGAGAAGTAATGCTTGCACTCCCATCGAACCGTGATTTAAATTTCCTCACTTTGGGCATGAAAACTTTTTGCAAAACTATTTTTCTCATTGGATTACAAGAAAAACATTTTTTGTGGAATCATTTTTCATGGTTTTTTTATTTCCACGAATTAAAGGGAAAAGATATGTTTATGGTTAATCTAGAGGGATATTAACATTAACTTGAAGATCTCTCCTGGCAAAAGTTGAACAGAAATAGTTTATGTTTACTTTTCTGGCAGTGATCAAATTTTATGTCAACAATCCCTTTAAGTTGAGGAAAATCAACAAAACCTTCAATTTTTTGCACACATGGCACATCTGATTTCCCATTATAATTATAACTCCTTGAGCCTAAAGAAGAAATTGAAAAGAACATATATTCAATTCTATATCTAGAGGAGAAATTATATGGTGTAAGGGCTTACAATAATATGGCCTTTGTACGGTGGAAGTCCCATCCTTGATATCTTATCCAACAGCAGCTCCTCAAAAAGTGAGCTGCTGTTAGATCAAATATCTAGAGCAGTACCCCTACCGTATTGTTGTAAGCCCTTACACCTTATAAAATCTCCTATATCTAATCCGTATTTTTGAAAAGCACGGTACGGCCAACACGATGATCCAAACCGTCCATTTGTTGGGCCACATGGTAACTAGGTTGTGCCCCAAAAATCATTTCCATAGGATGATCCTAACCCTCCGATCTATAGGAGGACTGCACATTATGGATACAATAACAGATTTGATGATGGCACTACTCACTTTGTTTCAGACTTTTCTAACTGGATGTTGATGACATCGTGAGTAATGTAATGAACATTTGGAAAGTAACTAAAAAGTTCAAGACAAAGTGAATAGTGCCATTATCAAAATATGGCAGTACGGATTTCAGTCCCCAATTTCAACCTTGGATATTATCAGACAACTAATATTTTCCAATTAAAGTGAGTTTTGGACAGTTGAAATCAACGAAGGTAGACCATTCATTTTCCGAGGGCCACTTTCTAGTAGAATTGGTTGTGCAACTCACATAGGAGACTTAACAACAGAGGAAAGATTTTAAGCATCTTTTTCTTAGGGGTTAAGGTTTGTAACAGTGGTAATTGTGAGAGTAAACGAGAATGCATTTTCAAAAATTATATAGAATACAAAAAATCTAAGAAGGGAATATTGTATGAAATTAATACAAGATTTGACACACTTTTCTTTCTTTTCTTTGATAATGGTAACTTTAAGACTGAGACACTTATGATTTTTTGTAGGCAAAGTGATATGGGTGTGGACAAGTTTTTTTGTTTTTACTAAGCCATTAAAAAACCAGTCTCAGATAACAGTTCTTAAATATAGGACTTTGGGAGTATGAATTGAAATATTTCATACCAGCTCCTAATCCTAGTAAAGTCCTAAGAGCCAAATCATGCATATGGTTTTTAAATTTTTACTTAAAATTCAGGATTCTGGCATGGCTATGACACTCATTTTGAGGTGTTTTAAGTCATAGAGGAGGCTGATGCTCTGCAATGACCAAAGGGTTTCAATGCAACTCATCTACCACCCTAGAATTGATAATGAAACAACTAGGTGTCCCACAGAATTAAACTCTTTTTTCTATGCAGTTCATGGTGTTCTTGAAGGGCATGCACTTGAGTTAAAGGCATTTTGACAACAGAGCTATACTGGACAGTCTGGTAAGAAATTTTTGTACTCTTCCAGGTGTCCTACAGAATTAAACTCTTTTTTCTACGTAGCCTTTGGAGCATGACATGATATACACCTCAATAACCATGTGCAGGGTTCTGTAGTTACAACACATAAAAAAGGGTTCTGTAGTTACAATCAATGAAAATATCAGGGATAGATAATGCTTAAATGTGTAAGTTTTAGTTCCATTTAAAGGTTAAAAGTAAACAGAGTTCAGATGATGAGATGAACAGTACTGTCATTAAGCTTCAGAAAAAAAATTTCAGGAAAAAATATTTTACAGAAAAGCATTGTAAAGTCAATATTCAAAAAATAATAACATATGTTTCTCCTACATGACCAACAATTTAAGAACTTGATAATGTGAATTCAGATACAAGCCACGAATTCTGCAGCCTAGTTAATCATAACTCATGAAGAACAGAAAACAAAAGCTAGGAGAATATAAAATATCTTTCTCCATTTTCATTTCTCAAGAACCATTGCTCTCATACAATCTCATATAACCAAGAAACCAGTGAAAGAAACTAAACAGATATCTTAGAAAAGTACGGAATTTAATATAAATCACAGGTTTTTATTTTTATTTTTGAAATGTATAAATCACAGGTTTCTATCATTAAATGCCAAAACAATAAAGTATTTGAAGATACATCAACCATCCAACACTTCAACATACAGCTTGTAAAATGCCATCTAAAGCAACCAAAAGAAAAAAGAAAAAATAATAAAGGAATGAAAAGAATGCATAAAAAATTGGCTTCTTCACCCACCAAGAATGTTTTGATTTGGTAGAGAGATGATGATTCCCAGGTCTAGAAGAACGCATCGAGCCCACAAGGAAATTCTCTCCTTTCCATCCTCTGTAATTCCTCCAACCATTATTCAACTGATGCTTGTCACCTTGAAACCTTGAAGTTTTATACCCTGAAGAATTTCGAGCGCCACCTTCTCTCCTCCAACAGTTCACATTATTTGTTTCCAAAATCACATTATTTTTTTGGGATTCCAAATAAGGCAGCTTGTTAATATCACAATCACAATGTCCCCAACCGCATGAATTACCCCCATTATTTTCCAATGAATTATTCTCCTTAGCTCTACTTTCACAACCACTCCAATCCCGTGTATCACTATCAGCATTTCCATCACAATTTCCTAGCCCTTTAGCCCCATCGTTTTCCCATGAATTCTGCTCCACATCTCTGTTCTCATTGTTATTATCAACATTTTGATCAAAATTTCCCCAAGTGGGCTCGGGTGGAGAATCATGAACTGGGTCTTCATCATCACCCCATCCAATGAATGGGATTGGGCAGTTAGAGGGCTCATTAACTGGGTCTTCATCATCACCCCAACCAGTGCATGGGATTGGGAAGTTGAAAGAATCCCAACCAAGCTTCTCATCCTTCTCTTCATCAATAGGAGCTGGAGGTTTTTTATCCAAATCCAATGGCAGCTCGGGATCAATGTCGGAATTCCAGTCAATTTCATCAGTATAAATATCTGGATCGGGCAGAGGGATATCAAAGGGGAGGCCATTAATCTCTGCCCAAAACCGGGCTTTCGCATTCTGAAATGCCTCTTCACCAGATGAATCATCCCACTGAGCAATGTTTTTGTAGTAGGACATCAGGTTCTTAGTGTCACAGAGTTGTTTCCATGAAATTGCGCATGTAGAAAAGCAGAATTTCTTCTCCCATGAAGGTACACAACCACTCCAATCCCATGTATCACTCTCAGCATTTCCATCACAATTTCCTTGCCCTTTAGGTCCATCGTTTTCCCATGAATTCTGATCCACATCTCTGTTCTCAGTGTTATTATTAACATTTTGATCAAAATTCCCCCAAGTGGGCTCGGGTGGAGAATCATGAACTGGGTCTTCAGAATCAACCCATCCAGTGCATGGGACTGGGCAGTTAGAGGGCTCGGCCGGAGAATCATTAACTGGGTCTTCATCATCACCCCATCCAATGAGTGAGATTGAGCAGTTAGAGAGCTCATTAACTGGGTCTTCATCATCACCCCAACCAGTGCATGGGATTGGGAAGTTGAAAGAATCCCAACCAAGCTTCTCATCCTTCTCTTCATCAATAGGAGCTGGAGGTTTTTTATCCAAATCCAATGGCAGCTCGGGATCAATGTCGGAATTCCAGTCAATTTCATCAGTATAAATATCTGGATCGGGCAGAGGGATATCAAAGGGGAGGCCATTAATCTCTGCCCAAAACCGGGCTTTCGCATTCTGAAATGCCTCTTCACCAGATGAATCATCCCACTGAGCAATGTTTTTGTAGTAGGACATCAGGTTCTTAGTGTCACAGAGTTGTTTCCATGAAATTGCGCATGTAGAAAAGCAGAATTTCTTCTCCCATGAAGGTACACAACCACTCCAATCCCATGTATCACTATCAGCATTTCCATCACAATTTCCTTGCCCTTTAGGTCCATCGTTTTCCCATGAATTCTGTTCCACATCTCTGTTCTCAGTGTTATTATTAACATTTTGATCAAAATTTCCCCAAGTGGGCTCGGGTGGAGAATCATGAACTGGGTCTTCAGCATCAACCCATCCAGTGCATGGGATTGGGCAGTTAGAGGGCTCGGCCGGAGAATCATTAATTGGGTCTTCATCATCACCCCATCCAATGAGTGAGATTGAGCAGTTAGAGGGCTCATTAACTGGGTCTTCATCATCACCCCAACCAGTGCATGGGATTGGGAAGTTGAAAGAATCCCAACCAAGCTTCTCATCCTTCTCTTCATCAATAGGAGCTAGAGGTTTTTTACCCAAATCCAATGGCAGCTCGAGATCAATGTCGGAATTCCAGTCAATTTCATCAGTATAAATATCTGGATCGGGCAGAGGGATATCGAAGGGGAAGCCATTAATCTCTGCCCAAAACCGGGCTTTCGCATTCTGAAATGCCTCTTCACCAGATGAATCATCCCACTGAGCAATGTTTTTGCAATAGGACATCAGGTTCTTAGTGTCACAGAGTTGTTTCCATAAAATTGTGCATGTAGAAAAGCAGAATTTCTTCACCCATGAAGGTACACAACCACTCCAATCCCATGTATCACTACTAGCATTTCCATCACAATTTCCTTGCCCTTTAGCTCCATCGTTTTCCCATGAATTCTGCTCCACATCTCTGTTCTCAATGTTATTATTAACATTTTGATCAAAAGTTCCCCAAGTGAGCTCGGGTGGAGAATCATGAACTGGGTCTTCAGCATCAACCCATCCAGTGCATGGGATTGGGCAGTTAGAGGGCTCATTAACTGGGTCTTCATCATCACCCCAACCAGTGCATGGGATTGCGAAGTTGAAAGAATCCCAACCAAGTTTCTCATCCTTCTCTTCATCAATAGGAGCTAGAGGTTTTTTATCCAAATCCAATGGCAGCTCGAGATCAATGTCGGAAGTCCAGTCAATTTCATCAGTATAAATATCTGGATCAGGCAGAGGGATATCAAAGGGGAAGCCATTAATCTCTGCCCAAAACCGGGCTTTCGCATTCAGAAATGCCTCTTCGCCAGATGAATCATCCCACTGAGCAATGTTTTTGTAGAAGCACATCCGCTTCTTAGTGTCACAGAGTTGTTTCCATGAAATTGCGCATGTAGAAAAGCAGAATTTCTTCTCCCATGAAGGTACTGTGGGTCGCTAGGATCCTGAAAGCACAAAACGAAATAAGAACTCTTTGTAGAAAGAAAAAAAGAAAGAAATACAGACCTACAAAACAAAACTGCACTGCTACAAAAGCCCATTCTGTTTAGTGCGAAGTGATAAACAAACAGCCAAATTTTACACCACCACAATTCAAGAAATATAATATAAGTACTTCAGTCTACCAATAAATCCTCAACATCTAATAACCCAATTCCATAAACAAGAGATAGTACTCACATAAAAATAGAGCTCTGCCGTTCAAAATTAAATTACAGAAGATATAATAGACAACCCTAACCTCACATCCCAAATCCTATAGGCAGAAAGTTGAAACAATACTAAAGATCAATATCTAAGAACTATAAGGTGCTCAAGAACTCACCCAAGGCAGAACAAGGTCGACTCAAGCTTAAACATTGGTATAAATTAAAAATATATATATGAAAATAAATGAAATTAAAAGAATTACAATGCAATGATGTAAACAAATCCTCAATGCATGAAAAATGACCCCTTATCTATCCCACAAATATAAAGCAGAATCTAGCATAGTAGAACTTAGTTGTTCAAAACAATCTAAATAAATGTCTTAAAAACAGGGCGACTAATTAAACTGAAAAAGGCTACGACTCGATCCAAACCGGTCCGATCAGGTTGAATCTTGATTCCGTTGAAAAACAAGAAATTATGAAAGGTTAAAAATTGCCCATATAAAAAAATCAATAAACTGACTCTTGATACATAAAAAACCTAGAAACTAGAGGTGATTTCTACGACAATCAAGGACTAGGCAAATAAAATAAATCAAAGCAGATTTGAGTCAAAATCTAACCTTGTATCCCATATTCTAAAAACAACAGACTGAAAGGCAAGCATATAACCAACTCCTCAACTAGTAAAATCCCACTTCCCAGACCATAAGACCCAAAAAAAAAACAAATTCTCATATAATAATAGAAGCATGCAATTTAAATATTTTCA
Organism: Tasmannia lanceolata; assembly: GCF_043159265.1. Lineage (NCBI taxonomy): Eukaryota > Viridiplantae > Streptophyta > Magnoliopsida > Canellales > Winteraceae > Tasmannia > Tasmannia lanceolata. The sequence goes on along the minus strand of NW_027518679.1, from coordinate 26,118,223 downwards.
AATCAAGATTTTAGAACAAAAGTACCACAATTTGCCTGTCTAGGAAATATTTACTCTACATAAAATAATCATAAACAACAAAATGGATACATGAACTTTAAAAGAATTCCACAGTTAGAAAGAGAAACTAAAAACCAATGAATAATTCATCATCAATCCTAAAAACCCATATGCAATAAGTAATTCCTCAACAGATAACACATCTATTTTTTCAATGGCCCAAATAAAAAAACCTCAATCCAATCACAAACCCACTTCTATTTTCCTACTAACATCAACACCAAAATTATCTATCAAGCAACAACACAACTTTTCAATTCAAAACACATTGATAAAAAAAACAGAGAGAGAGAGAGCAACGTTTATAGAATCCATACAAAACACACCTCACTCTATAAGAAAAACCTAGAAATAAAATTAAATGAAATTCCTCAACTACTATTGTACTCTGCAAGTGAACAAAACAAACAAATTAAAATAAATCCCAGAGAGAAATTTTAGTATACCCTGACGACGTCGCCTATTTTGGGATGTCCATGGATTACTAGGAACCATTTCATAATTATATAGACTACACTCTTCCATATTTTAGAACTCAATAAAAAGAAAGCTGTTTTTGTTTTTTGGAAACAGGTCTCCAAAACAAGTACAAGAAGGACCCCTCTGAGAAAAACCAAGAAAGGAAAGAGAATAATCTCAGAGATGGGTTTCAAAATCAACTAGCAGAGACCAAATTAGGAAAGATTATTAGTAGAAATTTGAGAAGTAAGTGAAGGTTTTATAGGAAGAGAAAATCCAAAGAACCACGTCTTGTGTTTGCTCACGTCTTTTATTTGAGGCGGTGTGTTTCTCTTTACTTACAACTCTGCCACACTTTCTATTTTGGACTCTAGGCCGAATTACTTGTTGCCTAATCTTATTTATGAATTGACCAAACTACCCTTCGAACCTTAACCCTATTTACTTTAGACAAAAAAAAAATCAAGTGATTATGATTCACTTAACGGCTTAGATTCATTACAGGTACCACAAACTCAATCATGGCCGTAAAGTCTTTACACAAAAAATATACCCATAATAACCATATAATCACTAGTATTTTTCTAAACAAATATGGACTATCCACCAATTGTTTTTTACAATTTTGGACGGCTATCATCAAATTGGTGTAATCTTGCTTGATTGGTATAATCTTAAGGGTATAATAGTAATCATAATACGGGCAATTTGGTCGGTTACAAATTGTAACTATATGTTTGGACTTGGTATGAAAAAGATTGATAATGGAAGGGCATTTTTCTTTTGTAGTATCCTTCTCTTTGTATATGTGTTCGTCTTGGCAAATTCGGAAACTAACCCTTTCTGTTTTTAGAAAGTACAGTGCACATATAATTTTTTACAAAAAATAACACATATATAAGTAATCTATAAATGATATCCATTAACTTATCTTTCGAAAACATCATTGTATTCGAAATGAAAGTTTTTGAGTAATAGGACATGATAGAAAACATCATTGTACTGGAACCACTAGGCAACCACATTTTATACACCGGAACCACTAGGGAACCACATTTTATACCCCGGAACCACTAGGGAACCACATTTTATACTCTGAAACCACTAGGGAACCACATTTTATACCCTGGAACCACTAGGGAACCACATTTTATACTCTCGAACCATGAGAGAACCACATATTTCTGTTTGACTTTTACCCGGACAGTCCTTCAAGTTAATTTAAACACATCTTTTCTCTCTAATTCGAGCAAAAAAAAATCCACGAAAAATGATTCCATAAAAAATGTTTTTCTTGTAATCCAATGAGAAATATATAGTTTTGCTGCAATTTTTCATGCCTTAGATCACAAACTAAGGAAATTTTAAAAAATATTAATCAAAAGACATTTCACTCTATCAAAATACATAAACTATGTAACAAAGGATATATCTTGTGGATATTAATTTAGATGAATTTCATAATAAATTGAAAACCCCTCTCAAAAAAATTAGATAGGCTCAGGTAAGAGATATCTTTTCTTCATGTGTAAATAGAGTAAGAAACTTTAGAAATATTTTTCATTTCAAAAGTAAATAAGGGGAAAAAAGTTTAAGAAGAAAATTCCAGAATTTATTGGGTATTTTACTATTAAAGTAGGTGTTTATGATTAATCATATTGGGACAGATTTATGTTATTTTAGGTAGATTGTACCGTCGCCAGAAAACCCACTTGCTCCTTGCGAGTGTACTGTCTTCGCCATGCATTTCTCCTTCATCACACGCCACCATCGCTAGTAGTGTCCCAAAAATTGAAGAAAAAAAGTAGAAGATGGACTGCCTATAGGCAGAACCCCATGGTCTCTTTTTATAGACCTCCTCATTGAAACCACACCTCAATTATCGCAAGGGTTATGTACCATACAAGCAATCCTAGTCAAAGTACTATCACCCAGGCCTATGAACCCGGCTCCCCTCCCTGAATCTCAGGAAGGCGCATGCTTACTGTATTGCATTGATACACAGCTCATCGTATCTCGAGCAATAAATACTAAAAATATTCGGAATATCAAGCAATTCAATCAATCCGCACCATGAAAAGAACTAACGGTTCGATCGGAGTGCACGCATTACTTCTCTGACTCGTACTGACTCAAAGAAGTCACGGGCTTATCAACGTACACAAAAATTTCGCACTAGGTCAATGGAAGGAAAACAGCCCCTCAGATCACGACACGTGGCATGGGATCGAAAAAATCCAAAACCCCCTTTCACGATCGTAAGACGGAAGGGGGGTGGGAAAATCTATTCGCATCCTAATCACAAAAGATCTCGTCAGAAACAAACCCTAGCACTGTGCACCTGAGATTTATAGTGGTTCGGTCCAAGGATCCACACCAAGGCCTACTCCACTCCACCAAGATACTTGATTGCTTTGCTAATAGCATTTCCCTTAAAGGTGTGAATTAAACCAATTACAAAGAAAGCTGTGCACTGCAGCACTCACCAACCCAAAGATAGCTCTAAGTCTCCGACACTCGCTCTGGAGATAGCTTTGCGTCTCCTACGCTTACCCTGTGGACATGGCTTTGCGTCTCCACCAACACTCGCCAATAATAGTATATGTTCAAAGAAAATGAAAATACAAAACCCGCTAGGAAGGGTAGAACAAGCACTCACGTTCATAAACAACTTTGTTCTCTCAAAGGTATACAAATGAAAGCCTAAGTCTAATCCCTTATGACTAATCCCAAATTGAAAACCGCTCTCAATAAAAATTAAATAAGGTCGGGTTTTCAATTTATTATGAAATTCATCTAAATTAACGTTAATCATATGATTTAATTTGCAAGGAAAAACGTTAACAACTTTATTAAAGATTACAAGTAACAAATCAATGCGTGTATTATTCGCATTTGTAAGCTTTGATTCCATTTTTACCTAAAAACGTTTGCGTCTCCACTAACATTTGTAAGCTTTGATCCCAACAGAGACCGTGTCTAATCAAGAGAACCTTGCTCATAGGAAGAGTTACAACCGAGTGTATATGGCTCCCATAGAGTCCAAAGCCATGAGGTCAAGAAGGAGGGGGGGGGGGGGGAGCAGATTCAGAATTCAAGTCATCTCCTTTAATACCACAATCTGGCTTGGATAAGAAATCTACGACCGAGTTAGCTTCACGTCAAATGTGACTGATGCACCATAAATTTGTCTCAGCCAAACCTTTATAAATTTGCCTCAGCCAAAAATGCGTGTATTATTCCCTACTGGTTCTGAGGTATAAAATGTGGTTCCCTAGTGGTTCCGGGTAGAAAATGTAGTTCCCTAGTGGTTCCGGGGTATAAAGTGTGGTTTCCTAGTGGTTTCGGGGTACAAAATGTGCTTTCATAGTGGTTCCGAGCTATAAAATTTGGTTCCCTAGTGGTTCCGGGGTATAAGATGTGGTTCCCTAGTGGTTTCGGGGTATAAAATGTGGTTCTCTAGTGGTTACGGGGTATAAAATGTGGTTCCCTAGTGGTTCCGGGGTATAAGATGTGATTCCCTAGTGGTTCTGGGGTATAAGATGTGGTTCCCTAATGGTTCCGACATAGAAAATGTGGTTCCCTAGTGGTTCTGGGGTATAAAAAGTGTTTTCCTAGTGGTTCCGGGGTAGAAAATGTGGTTCCCTAGTGGTTCCGGGGTATAAAATGTGGTTCCCTAGTGGTCCAGGGTATAAAATGTGGTTCCCGAGTGGTTCAGGGTATAAAATGTGGTTCCGCAGTAGTTCCGGGGTATAACATGTGGTTCCCTAGTGGTTCGAGGGTAGAAAATGTGTTCCCTAGTGGTTCCTAGGGAGAAAATATGCTTCCCAAGTGGTTTCGGGGTATAAAATGTGGTTCCCTAGTGATTAGGGGGTATAAAATGTGGTTCCCTAGTGGTTCCAGGGTATAAAATGTGGTTCCATAGTGGTTACGGGGTATAAAATGTGGTTCCCTAGTGGTTCTGGGGTATAAGATGTGGTTCCCTAGTGGTTCCGAGGTATAAAATGTGGTTCACTAGTAGTTTCGGGGTATAAGATGTGGTTCCCTAGTGGTTCCGGAGTATATAAGGTGGTTCCCTAGTGGTTCCGAGGTATTTTGGCAGTGATATCCCCTCTCCACAACGGGTACGACACTGCTCCAAGCCTCTCTCTCTCCAACATGAACGGTTGGTGGCCCAACAATTAATCTGTTTTTATCTTTGAGGACGGTAGGCTCCACCCATATTTTTCAAAATGAACTGTATAGCCCACACCGTAGGATGATCCAAACTGTCCATTTGATGGGCAACATCGTAAATAAGTTGTGTCCCTCAAAATCATTTCCACGGGATGATGTTATCCCTCCAATCTAAAGAGAAACTGCATATTATGGAAAACTAAATGATCGGAGGTTTGCGATCATCCAATCAAAATGATTTTGGGAGCACAACCTATTTACGTTGTGGCCCATCAAATGGATGGCTTGGATCATCCTATGGTTCAGACAGTACACTTCATTTTGAAAAATATGGGTGGGGCCTAAAATTGCGCCTTAATTTTTCTTGGATTTTTCTTTCCACGGATTAGAGGGAAAAAATATGTTTATTGTTAATTTAGAAGGATATTAACATTAACTTAAAGTGTAAGAACATAAATAGTTTATGTTTACTTTCTCCAAATCCCATGAAATAGTGTAAAAACTATTAGAAACTTGTGCACCGATCCAAACAGGGCTAATTTTTAAGGGATTTGCTAATGGCACTCATGCTATAAAGGGCAATTTTACACCTGTTTCAAAATATGTGTAATTCTCAAAACATGTGTGGTTTCTAGAAACGTGCAAAACCCTAATAGGCAAGAAAAGGAAATCTAGAAACGTGCAATTTCAGATATTTTCGAGATTTGTAATTATCTTAAAGGTTTTCAGGATTTAAAGACCACTTGAGAGTTATTTCTTTGTATGTGCCATACAATTTCACTTTCTCCACTTTTCAGCACAGACAAGTCATTATCCCTGCCTTCTTTATGAGAAACTAATACATTATCATCCCACTCTTCAACAAAGGACGCCCCATACTGGTCACATTTCTTAGGCCATGAATTGCTCTTCTTGGATACGCATCTTACCAAGCTCAAATCGCAGAAAAAAAATCAGAGAACAATTCAACTAGTTCAAAAGAAACTGGACAGAACAAGAGAAAGAAATTGCGAATTTTTTCCCTTCTTCTGTTGGTAGGCTGCATTTGTCTTCGGTAGAATCTTCAAGAAGAGTGGTTAAGGGCCTAAGATGTGAGCAATATGGGTTGTCGTTTGTTGAGTAGGTGGGTAATAATGTATAACTTCTTCAGAAAGAAGGAAGAGATAATGCCTTGTCTGGTTTTGTTCAGATGATGGAAGATCATGACCAGGTACATTCTATATTTCCATTTCTATGGAGACTTTTAAATCATACACATTTGATTTTCGTTTGGGTATTTTTATATTGAAATGGGAAAATCCAATTTGGAATCTTATATTGGGAGAAGAAGACACATGGAGGATATGGAGAAGAAATCAGAAGGAGAATTCCACCCTAAAGACAAAACTAATATTAATATCCTTTCTAGCCTCACTGTGAAGTCTTCCTTCATGGTTCTTCCTAGGTGTTTATTCATGCATGTATGCCATCACATCACATCAAACATTATATGATTTGTTCACATGGACTAAATTATGCTTGATTACCTCCATGTTTTAAGGTGTGATATGCAATTACATTTTTCATTTGTAATCTTGAACTCATCTCTTGTGCAACAAGAAACCATTATGTGTGGAAGGTTGGGATGACGCATTTCATAATATAGGCAGGTTGTCACTTGCAACGGTTCTCTCATCACAAAATTGCTGAAATCTATTGAAGACATGGCGATTTTTTAGTAATCACAGGTGCTGAGGATGCACTTGTGTCACTGAAGTTTGCTCAAGACATGCCATCAAAGATTCTAAATTCTATATGTATTCCTTCATATCTCAGATATGTCTTCATACAACTAAAATCCAGTAAGTCTTAATATATGGATTTTTGAGTTTAAATTCTTTCCTGCTTATACCAGATCTGATTTTGTATAATTTAGATTTTCAGTAAGTTCAAATCTCTAAATTCCCAACTTTGAATTTCTGCATGGTGATGAAATTTCAAATTGTAAACAAAAACATAAAGAAAATGGTGTCTGCTTTCTTTTATTTCAACAAAGGTACCCCTCTCTTTATCATACGCATTAAACAAAATCTGTTAAAGGGTGTTGTTATTGGTAAAGCCTTATCTCAGTCTAATCTGGAAAGTACTGTACACTTTTCCCAACTGCGGCAGTCCCGAGGACTAAGCATCTAGCAAGGAAATTAGCATTTGTGGAGTGACAGTCAAAGTGCTATTCATCTAGCAAGGAACGCAACATTTCATTCGAGGACTAAGCATATTCAGTTGAGGTATAACTTCATTCCGTCAGTTTTGGAGGATGGACAACTGAAGCTTGACAAGATTGATGGTAGCAAAAATATATGTTAACGAAGGTGATTGACAGGGAAAAGTTGGGCCTTTGCTCAACTTTGATTGATCTTCATGGATGATTGGTGGATGCGAGAACGGTAAGTCATGAGGAGTGAAGCTATTCAGTGGAAGTGCATATTAGTTTTGTACTTTTATAAATTAGGGTTTTTCCCTTTATTGTAACCAAGGTTTTAAATTTCGGTTTCGTAAAGCATTTCGGTCCTCACAGAAACCGAAATTTTCGGCCGAAATTCCGAAATTTAGGGCGAAATCTACGAAACCAATTAAACAACTATTTTTTCTAGTATTTTATTTCGATCGAAATTTCTGAAATTTTGGTAATTTTGGCTGAAATTTCAGGATAATATTAAATAAATATCAAAATACAAATTTTTCGAGTATAAGCGATTTCGGTTTCGTTCTCGACATAAACTCGAAATTTCGGATTTTGGTCGAAATTTAAAACCTTGATTGTAACACGTCTTAGAACACCATAATAAGGGTGTGATATCAGGAGCCACCCTAGAGAAGGTTGTTTGGGTTCTGTAATCTCTTCTTTAGAATTGTGGAATTGTCGGCTTGTCGCTCTGCCGTGGACGTAGCCCATACCATACTAGTTGGGTGAAGTGTTCTAGGTGTGAATTTTCATATATCTTTTGTACATCGTTATTCTGATGCGTTGTTAATTCCTACCAGGTGCCAAATTTTCTAAAAGCTATCAACAGCTAATAAACAAGTGTTAAATGAAGTGAGTGTCGGGATCAAAATATGGCAGTGGAGATATCATCTCCAACATAATCACATTAACATCGCATTTCTCTTTTAACAAGTTAAGGCATGGTAATAGGTAATTGAAACTTAATATATGGTTTTTGTTGAGAACCGGAGCACATGTATCTTTGCATTGCATCAAAACCCTTCTCACTCTCACCATGAGTAAGTTGGAGAGAAGCCTTTCTAGAGATGTTTAATGATGGAGCTAACATTTGCTACTTTGATGTGCATATGTTAATGGGAGTGCAGATATCATTTCCAATATAATCACATTAACATCGCATTTCTCTTTTAACAAGTTATGGCTATGGGTAACAGAAACTTATTATATGGTTTTAGTTGAGAAACAGAGCACAAGTAACCTTTACATTGCATCAAAACCCTTCTCACTCTCACCATGAGTAAGTTGGAGGAGTGAAGGCTTTCTAGAGATGTTTAATGATGCAACTAACATTTTCTACTTTGATGTGTATATGTTTTGAGTAAGTCCACATGTATAGGCATTAAAATACATGATCATATCTATGAGTACTATCAACTTATATGCTTATTTTTATGTATATATGTACTATATATTGTCTATAAAATTGGTACTTGATTAGCAAAAGAATTAAGTTAGGAAATTCAGTTTGATATTGTTTTTTTTTTTTATGTGCATGCTTGGATATGAGTAGGTGTATACTATATAAACACACCCATATACAGATATGCAAAAAATACGGTATGAGCATATTTAATTGAACCTTATGCTCGTTAGCTGTATGGTTGTAATCCTTGAAGATTTTGGCAACTTTCCGTCAACTTTCCATATGGCTTTTTCCGGTTGCAATTGAAATAGTATTTTCTTGGCGGTTGAAGTAAAGTGACATGATTTTCCCTTTCTCAGACATTTGGACTCCGTTTGGATGCACAAAAAGGTGGGAAACTAAAAGTAAATATACACATTTTCCATTTCCTAGCATCATTTGGTAGACATTTACTATTCGCATCGCACTCTTTGTTATTGCACTCTTTGTTGGCTGTAAATTTCCTCTCAAATCATGAGAAAAGGGAAAGTAAAGAAATGAGAATTCATATTCTGCTCCTTCTACTTCCATATACATTATGTGCATCCAGACGGACCCTTGGTTTCCAATGCGCTCTTCATTCTGCTTTCCTTGTTTGTAAGGAATTTTCCAAATAACAGCTTTTGAGTTTTATGCCAAATCAAGAGGAAAGGGAAATTAAATATGATTTTTTTCTTCTACTATGTTTTTACTTGGAAAATGATGACATTTTACTTTCCCTCTACTTCTACTTAATGTGCATCCAAACCCTAGCAGAAAAGCAACCACATGGATTGTGTATAATATGTGTGCCAAGTATAGTGTAAAACATCGAAATATGTGCATAATATGTATAATATGTGCTAGCAATTCCCAACACGGAATTTGCTAGGGTCCATCGCAAAAGGCATTTCACGGCTGGTCTATCGCATGTCAGACCGGCCACCATGTAAATGAAGACAAAGCTTTTGTCTTCATTCACGAGGTGAATGGTATGACTTGCAACAGACCATACGCGAAATGCCTTTTGCGATATGGACCCTAGCAATTCCCATGCAACACTAGATCTTTTGATCATGTTAACACCAAAATACTTCTAAGATGACTGGGTTGTTCTATTGAGTATGTGACCTTAAAATTCCTTCCTGCAATCAGATGTTTCACTTTGCTTATAAAGTCACCGTTTTAACTGGTGAAGAAGTGGCAAAACTATTTTGGATTTTGGGGGTCCTATCTTGGATTGATCCAGGCCGTCCATTTGGTAGACCATTCTTTCGATCTCTTATGTAGCTTAAAAATATGTAAATCATGCAATCTAACATCCAATAAGGTGTAGATAAAGGCCTATCAAATGAACAATTCGGATCAATCAAAAGTAGGACCCATTAGGCTCGGTTTGGATTGCAAGAAAAACATTTCTTATGGAATTCTTTTTCATGGGAATTTTTTCCTTTCCATATTTTAGAGAGAAATGATAAAATTATGGTTAATTTAGAGGGATATTATCATAAATTGAAGGTTCCAGAAAATTCCTGCAATACAATGGGCCCACCTATTTTGATGATCTAAACCAAATAGGTACAATGGGCCCACCTTTTCCGTGATTTCCTTCGACTTTAGCCTTTCATTTTACACCAAATATAATGGAGGTTTGGAAATTCCAGTGGAAAAGATTTTCCAGGCACAATCCATCGATGGTGAGAACCAACAGATGAATGGTTTAGATCATTCAATTAGGTGGGTCCCCTACTTTTTTCTTCGCTTGTATTTTCATAGAAATACAGACATATCCACCGTATAATTTCTCCTATTGGGAATAAGAGAACAAGCATGCAAAAAGTCACGTTCACGATCACTCCTAAAAGACAACTTTTGTTATTTAAAAAACATGTGTATGTGAGATCAAGACCGTTGATCTAGTAGAACATCATGAAGATTGATGGATAAACGGCTTAGGATCATTCAATCAATGTGTTCTCAACAGAATTTGGGGAGGCAGAAGTGGGGCCAATACATATCTTTTAGTAATAAGCATAAAAGTGACTTTCTTTGTACGTATTTTCTTTTAAACTGTACGACAAAAAGAGGTACGGTCCTACTTCATTGGAACCTCGTGCTAACGTGAGCTGATAAAGAGAGGTCAGACTACTAACTAAGGGATCCACTTATTTTTTTGGTCACATCGGAATATCGGATCCTTTTCACAGTGTTTTTCAAATTCAATTTCCAAGCCCGAGCCCGGGTCCTATTTGAATAAGATGTACGTTCATCAGTGTCCTAGTTCTTACTTAGGTTGTACATAAAGAAGTTTGTGATTGGGACTACTAAAACATCATTCAATTTAAAATTATAATTTTTAGTTTGTAAGAGAGTATGAGAAATGGGAAGAAGATTACCACTTCCTGCATAAATTCGATCAGAACCAAAATAAGGAATTTTATATGTTATTAGTATATGATTAGGGCAAAGGGTTAGCCCAAAGGAGAGAGAGAGGAAAATCATTGACAACATGAAAAGTAGAAAATGAAATAGGGCAGTGATAAATTGACCCCGATATAGGGCAGTACTTAGAGAGAGAGAGATATTGGGGTTTGATTTAAGATATTAGGGGGTCGATTTATCACTGCCCATGAAATATTGTAATATTGTAATACAAGTGGGGGACCATCCATGCGATGCACAGGATGGTCCACATGACACCTCCATTTTTTTAAGAAAAAACTCCATTTTGTTTAAGAAAAAATTCCAAACAAACATTACAGATGATTTTAATGTACAATTTTATTCTGTTCAAATTTCATTAAGGTGTTGGGGGTTTTCTAAGGAAATTCCCGCGAACCTTGTACATAATCATCACCCTTTAGCCTTAAAGTCAGACATTTGTGTAGATTAAAGGTTTTTGCATATCAAAATTATACTAAAAATGGAAGGTAGATGCATAAAATTTTGGGATGGTTGGTTTGCAAGTGTAATCTTGAGGGTGGTTGCTAAGGATAAAGGTACTTTGGGACAGCGAAAAGGAAGGGATTAGTTATTATTTTAATTTTTGGACATTGTTACAATATAGCTAGTTAGGAAACTTCCTACTCAAGTAGAAAGTAGAAAGTAGAGAGGGATGATCTAGTGTATGTTGGGTATATAATATAACCCTATTATGTTCTAAAATAAGCCCAATAAGATAATGGACCGGTGTAGTGGGCCTACATGGGATAGAGTCCATTAACCAGTCATTAACCCTAGTGTGTATATATATATATATATATATATATATATATATATATATATATATATATATATAGGGGCTAGAGGCAACAAACTTGGTATTCCAAACTAGATACCTTGGGTGTAATGCTTCAAGCAACCTCTTGCTTGACCTAATTCCTCTAACAATCTTTTTTCTCTGTGAGGTCTCCATTAAGGAAAGCCGTCTTTAAATTCATTTGATGCACAACATACTGCTCAATAGATGCCAAAGCAAGAAGAATTCTTATCGTAGACAAATGACAGACCGGTGAGTAGACATCAAAGTAGTCTATCCCACTGACTTGAGTATAGCCCTCAGCTACTAAATATGCTTTATATCGAGCTATGGACCCGTCAGGATTAAGTTTCTTCTTCAAAATCCAATTACAGTCCACAGTCTTAGCCCCTTTTGGCAAATCGACTAGCTGCCAAGTTTGATTTTGTAACAGATAGCTCATTTCATCATCAATGGCTTCTGCCCATAACAAAAAGTCCCTAGATCTCATCGCTTCCTTATAGAATGATGAATCATTCTCTAAATGGTAGGTCACAAAGTCCTCACCAAAGTTCTTGGGTACTCTATCTCTTGTAGAAACTCTTAAAAGTTCTGATTCAAAAATCAGTGTAGGACGGGTGTCAGAAATAGTTTGTTCAGACTCTACATGCGATTCTGTAACTATCTCAGTATCGCCAAGTATGGTCAAACCATGATCTCTAAGAAATTTATTCTCAAAGAATATTGCATCTCTAGATTCTATAACCATATTGGTAGATAAATCCAAAAACCGATCAGCAGCACTATCTTCTGCACCACCCAGATAAACACAAGTGTTGGTTCTAGGTCCTACCTTAGATCTCCTAAGGTCTTGTATCATCACATAAGCAATACAGCCCCAAGTTTTAAGAGTGTCATATCTACAAGGATGTTTACGCCATAACTCATAAGGAGTAGAAGTCAACTTAGAGTGTGGTACTCTATTCAGGATGTGATTTGCAGTTAAAACTGCTTCTCCCCAATAGCTAGTAGGCATGCCAGCTGTCAATAATATAGAGTTTAACATTTCAGTTAACATCATGTTCTTACGTTCAGCTATGTCATTAGATTGAGGCGAGTAAGGAGCAGTAGTTTCAAGTATTATGCCTTGAGAGCCACAGAATTCTTTGAACTCTGTCATAGTGTATTCTCCTCCTCTATTACTCCTAAATCTCTTAATTTTTAAGTTCAATTGATTTTCAACACGATTCTTGAAATTTTTAAATTTATCAAAAACTTTATCTTTCGAAGTCACAGAGGTCAGAATGTATTAACTCAAGAAGTTGTGTGTTCTTAGAAACTGAACGAAGGGGTTTTCTAGTGATCTTAGATTGTGCACACACTTCACATCTGTCAAATCTAATCGACTTATCTAATGGAATATTATGAGTTTTAGCAAGATGTACCATTTTCCTAGAGTTCACATGTCCAAATCTAGTGTGTAACAACGTAGGATCAATCAAAGTTGAACTAACATGACTAATTGTATCATTTGCTAAACTCAATCTATACATATCATCGATTAAGAAAGTACAGACAAAATAATAAGAGTTAACAGTTAAAGTTACTCTACCACCCAAAAATGATGAACACATGCCAGCATTATCTAAAAGACTAATAGAAATTAAATTCTTTTGAATAACAAGAACTACTTTAACATTTTTTAAAGTTAGTATTTTACCTGAAGAAAGGACCAAGTCCGCGGTACCAATGTTAGTCACCTCCGTTTCTGCTCCACTAGCCACTGTAACGGTCTCTTTCACTCCAACAACATCCTTAAGTAGTTTCTTTGAGTTGCAAACATGGCAGGTGGCTCATGTATCTAACCACCAGTCGAAAGAAGTAATGGCCTTACCATTGCCCAACATGGCAACAAAGCCTTTAGGCTCAGCATTGCTCACCATCATATGAGCTTCCTTCTGTGGTGTGTCGGATTTAACCTTCTTAGGTTGCTTACAATCTGCAGCAAAGTGACCCCATTTCCCACAATTGTGACACTTGCCCTTCTTTTTCTAAAAGATAGTCTTTTTGGCCTCCAACTTGGGATGTTCACCTTTAGGTGACTTTGATTTCTAAGGAAATTTCTTGGGATTTGTTACCGCGTTAGCAGCAGACTGTTGCTGTCTAATCATCTCCAAGTTATTCCTAGCTCGATTCTCATCTTCGATTCAAATGAATCGTTAGAGATCATCCAGTCTCACTTGCACCTTTTTTTCGATACATCTCAGTTTTGAAAGAGTGCCTTGCATATGGTAACTTGTATATAATTGCACCCACAAGAAATGAATTACAGACAACTATTTTTTCATTATGCAACTTAGATCTCAAATTCTCTAGATTAGTTATTTGATGAGTGATTTTCTTGTCCTCTTGAAACTTGAAATCCATGAAGTTGTCCACAAGACGGGTCTTGGACAATTCCTCCTCTTTCTTGAATTGAGCATCTAAGTTGTCACATATGTCTTTAGCAGTGTTATATTTACTATCGGTTTCTGCAAGACGGTCTGAAAGACAATTCAACAGGTAGTCTTTGCAGAAATCTTCATCTTTCAGCCATTGAAATTCATCAACTTCTTCATCCGTCTCAACAAAGGTACTTAAAACGGTGTAAAAATAATTCATGTATTTTAGACCGAATTGAGTCTTTCGCTTCCACAAGTTAAATTCAGAACCTCCAAAGGATTGAAGCTTGATCATTTCAAAGGGTAGAGAACTCTATTCCATTGTAAAATTTAGAGAAAAATAAAAATTGAAAGAATGCACCTAGATGGGAGACGCAATTCCAACTCCAAGAACCGAATCCAAGAATCAAAGCCAAGAACTAAATCCAAGTCGAGCCACGTCCAAGCGTGAAGAAATAACGATTCGATTCCGCAAGATTCAATCCGCCGAACGATTTGAATCCGAAAAGGAAAATTTTCAAAGAAGAAGGCACCGCAAATAGAATATAGGCACCAAGAGTGGATCGGTTCTCTTGTTTTTCAGCTTCTATTTTCCAACGAGGGTTTCTAAGTTTAAGCCCTTTGTTTCCTTTTTCAGAGTGCAGCCAAGGGGTCGTCAAATTAGAACGTTGCCTAATTTTCCTTTTTATTGTCAAATTGCTTTCCTTTTTAGGCTTTTACAAGCGAATTGATCAAAGAAATCAACGAGAGAAATCGACGGCTCTTTCAGGGTACACACGTCCAAAACGATATCTGTTTGGAGAAGATCCCACGTCCAGAGAGGAATTGTTGAGAGGCAGACTTCTCAATAGGAGGGGTACACACGTCTCTGTGTGAAGCCAAGACCCAAGCCAATGTTAAAATCTGCAAGACGCATATCCCCCATGTGCTTTAGATTCGTTGCTTTCTTTTTCATCTCTATGTGAAGACTTGATTGGGGAGGAAAAACAACACATGAGAGAACAGGAGAGAGTGTGTGTGTGACCCTCGTCCAAATCAATTTGAGAGAAGAATCTCACAAACGAGAAAGTGTATAAACTCCACCGCCAAACGATTGAAAAATCTACATGAACCCCTCAGGTAGGTTCATGTACTTGAACCAACCTGAGGGGTTTGTCATGGAAGGTTTTGAGCACAAAATTTGTAAGTTAAACAAATCTTTGTATAGTCTTAAACAAGCACCTAAAATGTGGCATCAAAAATTTGACAATATAGTAAAGAGCTTTGGTTTTCATACTAATTACTCAGATAAATGCCTTTACTTCCGTTCTGTGTCGAATAAGGTTGCAATTGCTTGTATATAGACGACATGATTGATTCTTGTTCCGATCTCTCTGTAGTGAGTGACGTGAAATCAATGTTGGCTAAAGAATTCGACATAAAAGATCTTAGTGTGGTACATACCATTCTTGGTATGAAAGTAAGTTTCGATAAGCAAGGGATCACTCTTAGCCAAGCCCATTATATTGAGAAACTACTTTCTACATTGGAAAACAGTGAGTGTAAACCGATTGAGACACCATTTGATTAAACCAAAAATCTAAGACCTAATGAAGGAGCCAGCGTGAATCAATTGGATTATTCTAAACTGATTGGTAGTCTCATGTATGCGATGAGTTGCACTAGACCAGACATAGCCTTTACAGTTGGCATGCTGAGTCGTTTCACTAGGAATCCTGGCCATGAGCACTGGGATGCCCTTATGAGGCTGATGAGATACCTTAAGGGTACTCAAGGTTATGCTTTATGTTATAATGGCTATCCTCATATCCTAGAAGGATATTCTGATGCATCATGGGGCTCAGAATTAAGAGACAGTAAATCTACTAGTGGTTATGTATTTATACTAGGTAGAGCCGTTGTTGCATGGAAGTCAAAGAGACAGACTTGTATTGCTCTGTCATCTATGGAATCAGAACTTTATGCTCTAGCTTCTACAGGAGATGAAGCAGAGTGGATAAGAGATCTGATCCTGGACATTCCATTGACCCGTTAAAGATTAATTCTTTAAGTATATTCTGTAATAATCAAGCTACAATTACGATTGTAAAGAACTCACTCTTTAATGGTAAGATGAGACATGTCATGCTGAAACATGCCACGCTGAATTGTCTTATAGAACAAGGTATTATCACTTTGGTTGATGTGAGATCGAAGGATAATATGGCTGATGCTCTTACGAATGGACTGGACAAAGATCGAATATTCAAAACTGTGGAGGAGATGGGGGTAAAGACTGTGTAGACATGTATTAACTTACATCCATATTATTTTGAATTTTTTGAATCTCCCCTATCTTGGCCAAGATAAGCACTTGATATGTTTCAATAATGTTTATAGTTGTCTTTATGTCATTCCACATTTGATGCCATCTTGAGAAATGTTGTTTCATTCCAAACTTGATGATAAAGCTTAACTCAATTTGGATATGATGATTGTAACATGGAATGGTTCTTTGTAAAAGAAACTGTTTAGGTCTTGTTCTTGATTGAAACTTGACATTGATGCTTATTGATATTGATATTTGTTTTTCAGCCATTATGAAATTGTATTAAGTTCTTCTGGTAAAACTAGATACTTTCAGTAAAATACACAAATGATTGGATTCATTTTTTAATAAAATTCATATTTGGTAATTTACAGGAATTGGCGAAAATGGAGGAGATTGCCTCGATTTGGATCTTGATGAGGATGACTTACTTGATGAGTGAATCCTTATAGAGCAGTAGGAACTATTATTTTCTTTTCAGTTGATTAAATAGTTCACTTACATGTGAAACTGCTTATGGTTGAGTTTAGATTATTTCTAAAACTCTTAGTTATTCTTTAAAGTATTCTTATTTTCAGTTGGATTACAGATCTTTATTGATATGGATGATTCAATAATTTTGTTTGGACATCACATTAACTATCTATTGGATTGTGCCATATGTAGAACATAGGAGGAGATTGTTGGGTATATAATATAACCCTATTATGTTCTAATATAAGCCCAATAAGATAATGGACTGGTGTAGTGGGCCTACATGGGCTAGAGTCCATTAACCAGTCATTAACCCTAGTGTATCTATATATATAGGGGCTGGAGGCAACAAACTTGGTATTCCAAACTAGATACCTTGGGTGTAATGCTTCAAGCAACCTCTTGCTTGACCTAATTCCTCTAACAGTGTAGCCATGTCTCTTTGGATACCACCAATTTGCGGGTGTTTTTACTATTTGAGAGAAAAGGTTTTTATTTTAGATATCCATCTTTCTTTTTAAAAAAACACCTCTAGAGAAGCACCAAGAGGAAAAGGGTTCATTGTGTTTTTTTGGAATTCTCTTCAACAAAAGAAAGGTCAACCAATGAGGTGAGGAAAAAAGGGCTTGGCCAGTGTCTAACCAGAAAAATAGTTGGAGTTTCCGGAGGTTCCATAGAACAACCCTTTCTAACTCTCAATACCTTGTGTGGCCATCGGTGGTGGCAGAAAAGAGTTTTCCTAACCTCACCTTATTCTTGATATCAAAATCCATGTTGACCGTGTTGAGAGTTGGATGCGTGAATGGAACAGATTGACCTTTTTGTTGGCTGCTGCTTTGATTATTAGCTTCCACGTTTGTGAAGATCTTAATTTCTTTTGCTGCTCCATCTTATCAGGAAATCAGTTGGATGTATATTGTAGGAGGAAGAGAGTGTGTTTGATGTGCACGATAACATTAAACAATGACTTTTCCTATTCCAAAATAACTGCAAAATTAAAGATAAAACAAAAAAAGAAACCGACGTTATGGGAAGCCACGTTTTTTGTATGACTAGGAATGCAGGACTCGTAAAAGAAAGAGGGGCTATTGAATAGCAAGGACAGATTTAGAAGTAGATTGTGAATGGAAATCTCGACTTCTTAATCTATAGGACATGAAATAGGAAACTCATGGAAAAATCTCTTGGCGGATAAGAAGTGATTGAGTTGATTGGAGCAAATCAAGGCCGTGAAATAGGGAAGTCATGGAAAATCTCTTAGTGAATAAGAAGTAATATTCAACTGTAGCTTGACTTGGCCCCACCCACATTACTAATCACTGAGATCCCGAAAATTGTATTCTATAGGCATTTGGAAGGGGTTGCCACATATGTTTATAAGCTCGATGGGGATGTTGTTTGAAAGGACCAAATTTTGGGTTTAACATTAATCTTAACTGATTTATAGAATAAGAATGATTAAGTGAGATTAGTGTTTATTATTTGATCTATTTAATTATTTAAGCTAGAGGGGTGTTTTGGTAACTTCACTAGGGACACAAGTGTAATTAATGAAAGACCAAGTCTAAAAGTCAAGGGTATCTTGGCTGCTATACATTAGCATGGCTGGAAGAGAGAGGAGAGTGACGCTTGGAAATCCAAGTGCCATCTCTCTCTCATGCAAGGTTATAAATCCACTTTAATTCATTTTAATTATGATAAACTGAAGAGAAAATGGAAAAATCAAGAGAAATTCATGCAAAAATGGGAGAAAATATATGTTGTTTAATTTTTGATCTGTAAGTGTTTGAAACCAAAATTTGATTGCAAAAAAGTGAGAAAAGACAAGAAATTTCTTAAAATTGTAAGTTTAATCTTGTCTTTCTTTATTCTTTTGATTCCTGTGTAATTTAAACTCATTTTTAGCAATTTTGGTTGACTACAAAGTTGTAGATATTTTTGATCTAGTATTATTAAATCTTAAGTTTTCCTGATTTGGTTTTGAATTGAGAAAGTTATAGCAGTTTTACTAAACTGCGATTTTTAAAGACATTAAATGGGGATTTTCATACTTTTGGGTCACTTCCGGTAAAATTTGGCTGGAGGAATGAACATAAAAGTTTCTTGAAATAATATTTAGAATACCTTTTATGTCTATGACTTATCCCAGTTTTGCATTTACAAATAGATACACCGAGTTTAAGATTTCAGTTTTACTTGAGTCCCTATTTCAAATATCAGGATCAGAAAAGCCACTTTTCCGACAAGATTTTGTCAGAGGTGTCAACATAAAAGTTTTTCAAAATGTTTTACTTAACAAATTTCATGATTTGAACTAAGACTAGTTAGAAATATTCTAAGAGTTATGATTATTATAAAATTTTAGTTTTGGAAGAAAAAGGCAGATTTTGTGTATTTTGAAGTTTTTACTTTTCTGGTGGGATTTTGCCGGAGTTGTCAACTAAACAGATGCTCTTTGGTTTATAATCTATAAGTTATACGTTTACAAGTTTTGATTATTCATGCATTTGACTTGAGTTTTCGAGGGTGCAAAAACAAAGTAATATGAATTTCTTCTTGAGGGCGGTATATTGGTGTTACCAGTATACCACGACCCCTCTGCAGTTTTCATGGTGTATTTGTGGGCCCAGTACACCGGCAAGGCTGATATACTTCCACCCAGTATAAGTTAGGTAAGGAGAAGTGCAAGAGAAAAAGGGAAATGAATTCCCTCCTCAAGTTTGTATGTGTATTGTGTTGAGGGAACGAAAGAAAAATAAAGGAAAAACTAAAGTATTTGATGGTGAGTAATTTAGCACACTTATAGCATTATCCCTGCATGTGACATGAAAAGTTATCTCTGTAAAAACTTGCATTGTTTTTCATGCTTTTGGTTATATATATTATGTCTTGAGATGTGCTTTGAAACTCCTGGGTATGTAAGAATTTTAGATTACGAAATCGGCACTTGGTGTTACTAGTATCTGGCTAATGAAAAGTTGGACAATATCAGTAAGCCCGCCAATGGGATATAAATTCGTTGGCCCTCTTGTCAATGGAGATAGAAAAAAATTATTGACCACGTATACATGTTTCTGTTTTGTACATGCCTGATCCGCAGCGATAGTTTATTGTCTTTTGTTTCATGAGCATCTTTGTGTGAGCTATGGTTATAAATTATGAATTTGATAGTATGTTTCGTATATATGTTTAGCCATACCAAGCGATAGATAAGATTTTAAAATGCTTTGATAACTGTTATTTTCAAACTTGTATTGGACATGCTACATTTGTGCTTTATTTACTCACTCGTTCTGCGGAACTGATGTGGATTAAACAATATTTTTCAAACTCAGTGAATGAGCCTGGAGAGGGATTGATTCAGGATAGATTTGGTTATCCAAGAGTTTTGTAGTTGGTTAGGTATGATTAGTATTTTCTTTTGATCTTGTATATGTGTACTTTTGTCAGACACTCAGATGTATTGTATATGAATCAGTTTGGTTATTTAGTTTTGCTTTGGATATAAATTTATATTATGTACCATTGATATCTGATCTGAAGTGATTCGGTTTCGAGATTCGGCCTTGCACATGTGCGAGGTTCGCTCGAGTGCCCGTGGGGCACCTACCACGTGTCCCGAGGGTCTCGGGGCGTGACATTGTCCATGTCAGTGTGAACACATGAGGCACTGAGTGTCTCATGCATTTGTTTTTTTATTGTCAATATAAAAATGCAGACGTCCATGTTGTGGAAGTCCAAAAACGTACTTACTCCAAAAGAGCTTGATGGTTTCATTTGTGGTGAGATACCTGATAAGGATTATACCCAAATGCTTACGACATTATTTATGATCCATGGGTCATGTGGTCATAAGAATCCGAACTCACCATGCATGGTACATGATAGTTGTTCTAATAATACAAAAAGAAGTTCAATAGTCATACAACTATTGACAGTAATGGCTTCCCTGTTTATCATCGAAGGAGGGATGGTCAAAAGGTAATAGTTTGTGGTCGAAAGATAGATAACCGACGAGTTCTCCCATACAAAATTGACCTTTTGACTAAATATAATGCACATAACAATGTCAAGCTATGTGCTTGAACAAAAGTTATTAAATATTTGTTCAAGTGTCTTCATAAAGGACTCGGCAGAACTATTGTTGTTTTTTAGGTTGATTCTACCAACAACAATTTGATAATGTCTGTCAGGAAAATGATGAAGTGAAGCAATACTTAGATTGCAGGTACATATCTCCACCAGAGACAAGCTGGAGGATTTTTTAGTTTGATTTGCAAATATATCGTCCATTTGTTGAGCGTCTTCAGTTTGATTCCAATAACAACATCCATCTATTGAAGTTAACCACGACAGAAAAGAGTTTTCCTCTTGGTTTGGTCAACCACGCCTTATTCTTGATATTGGAATCTATGGTGATAGTGTTGAGAGCCGGATGCATGAACGGAATGGATTGACCTATACTGGTCACTACTTCGATTATCTACTTCCACATTTGTTAAGAACATGATTTCTTTCGCTGCTCCATCTCGTTAGAAAATCATCTGGATGTATATGGTATGAGGAAGAGAGCATGTTTGATGCACATGGTACGTGAAACAATGACGTTTCCTATTCCATAATAATTATAAAATTAAAGATACAACAAAAAAAGAAATTGATGTTATGGGAAGCCAAAGCTTTTGGTATGACTTGGCACATAGGACCCATAGAGAAAAGAGGGGCTATTAAATAGTGAGGAAAGATTTAGAAGTAGATAGTGAATGGAAATCTCGACTTTTTAATCGATAGGGCGTGAAATAGGAAACTCATGGAAAATCTCTCAGTCGATGAGAAGTAATTCCTGATTACAAAATCCAAGGTGACGATGTTGAGAGCTGGATGCGTGAACCGAATGGATTGACCTCTTCTAGCCACTGCTTCAATTATCTGCTTCCACATTTGTGAAGATCTTGATTTCTTCGTTGCTCCATCTCGTCAGAAAATCAGTTGGATATATATTGTACGAGGAAGAGAGTGTGTTTGATGTATATGGTAACATGAAACAATGATGTTTCCTCTTCTAGAATAACTACAAAATTAAAGATATAACAAAAACAGAAACGGACATTATAGGTAGCCAAAGGTTTTTGGTATGACTTGGCTCCATGGTTTTAAATTTGGACCAAAATCCAAAATTTCGAGTTTCAGTGGAGAGCGAAATCGAAATCATATAACACCCGAAACGGTATCAAATTTCGACCGAAATTTCATTTATCCCGAAATTAATTTCGTTCGAAATTTAAGGATTTCACCCAAAAAAACTCTTTTTTTATTCATTATTTAATGTTATCCCAAAATTCCGCCAAAATTACAAAAATTCCGGTAATTTCGGCCGAAATTTTGTACGAGATAAAATATACCTTAATTTAATTTCGTCGGATTTCGACCGAAATTTTGAAATTTCGGCCAAAAATTTCATTTCGGTGAGGACCGGAACGCATTCTGAAATCAAAATTTGAAACCATGCTTGGCACGTAGGACTCATAGAGGAAACAGGAACTATTGAATAAGGATCATTGATTTAGAAGTAGATAGGCAATGGATATCTTGACTTTTTAATCGATACGACATGAAATAGGAAAATCATGGAAAATTTCTTGGTGGATAAGAAGTAATTGTGTTGATTGGAGAAAATCAAGGATGTGAATAGGAAACTCACGGAAAATCTCTCAGTGGATAAGAAGTAATTCTTGATATCGTGATCCATGGTGACGGTGTTGAGAGCCGGATGCATGAACGGAACAGATTGACCTCTATTAGCCGTTGTTTCGATTATCTGCTTCCACATTTGTGAGGATCTTGTTTTCTTTCACTGCTCCATCTCTTCAGAAAATCAGTTGGATGTATATGGTAGGAGGAAGAGAGCGTGTTTGATGTACATAGTAATATGAAACAATGATTTTTCCTCTTCCAGAATAACAGCAAACTTAAAGATACAACAACAAAAAACTGACGTTATGGGAAGCCAAACATTTTTAGTATGACCTGACACGCATGAATTATAGAGGAAAGATGGGCTATTCAATAGGGAGGATAGATTAAGAAGTAGAAAGTGAATGGAAATCTCGACTTTTTAATCAATAGAATGTGAAGTAGGAAACTCATGGAAAATCTCTCGATGTATAAGAAGTAATTGTGTTGATAGGAGAAAATCAAGGATGTGAAATAGGAAACTAGTGAAAAATTTCTCGGTGTATTAGAAGTAATTCTTTCTGACCCTGTGGTATCGCCTCACCAAAGACACCCCCTCATCTTTCAATAATGCTTGTTACATGACAGCGTGGATGGGAACGAAGAAATTGACAGGGGGTGTCTTTGATGAATTTTGAACTATAGGGTGAAAAGTCAGGGGATGTACTTAAAATTGTCGGAAAGTTGAGAGGGTGTCTTTGGTACCTTCAATACCACGGGGTTAGAAGTGGAATTTGGCAATAATTGAGGGGGTGTATCTGTATATGGGAAGCAAAACATTTTTGGTATGACTTGGCACACATGACTCATAGAGGAAAGAGGGGCTATTAAATAGGGAGGGTAGATTTAGAAGTAGATAGTAAATGGAAATTTCTACTTTTCCAAATTGTTCATTTGATGGGCCACAACATAAATGGGTTGTACGCCGTAAATCATCTCCATAGGATGAAATTAACCCCCCAATCTGTTGAGGTTTCTATAATGTACAGTCTCATTGCAGATCAAAGATCAAAGGGTTGCAATCATCCTATGGAGATTATTTACAGGGGTACAACCTATTTACGTTGTGGCCCATCACATGAACAATTTGGATCATCCTACGAAGTGGGTCCTACTGCATTTTCACACAAATACTCACATAAAAGAAAATATCTTTTCATAATATATTATTATATAAATAGATGGGGTCATGAATAACTCCTTTCGAACGTCCATCAATCTATCTATATCTATAAAGCTGAATCTGGTAAGCTGGGGTGTCACCACGTGGCACCCCCACTGCATATCGAAATTTAAAAATGCTTGAAGGGAATGTTGCACACCGTTTTACACTTTTTGGAATTCCAAAAGTTTTTTTTCTAGGAGTGTCGCCACGTGGCACCCTCACTGCATATCGAAATTTTAAAACGCATGAAGGGAATGTTGCACATCGTTTTATACTTTTAGAATTCCAAAAGTTCTTTCTAGAAAAACAAATCGTTCTATATTCCACTTTGCAACCCCTCTTTACTGTACTCCATTTCTATTAAAGAGAAAGTAGATGCTAAAATCTCTCATCTATATCTATAAACGGAATTCTACACTGATGTTTCACATTCTACACCTATAAAAAAGGAATTCTACACCTTAACGTTTGGTATTCTATTTTGGGTTGTTTTGCACTTAAGTAATAATAAAAAAATATTTCAAAAATATAATTTTTCGTCGCCCCGTGCGGGACTGCAACTAGTAAAATACAATTTTGGGATCTCGGTGATTAGTAATATGGGTGGGGCCAAGTCAAGCAATAGTCAGATATTATCGAGGAAACCGTGTTTTACATTGGGGTAGCTGCAAGATCGCTTCTTGATTTTCTCCAATGAACGCAATTACCTCTTATCCAATGAGAGATTTTCCATCAGTGTCCTTTTTCACATCCTTGATTTTCTCCAATCAACACAATTACTTCTTATCCACTGGGAGATTTTCCGGTGTATAAGAAGGGGGGCCGCACTGTACCTTAAGAGAAATATTGGACTCACTTACACACATAATATTAAATCTTTTATGATATTACATTTGTGTAGAGAAATTATATGATGGACACCCTTGATCTTGGGCAGTCTCCCGGATTTTGGGCCTATGTCCGGGTCACACTACAGAATAATTTTGGAACCTTAGGATCTGGATCCAATGGAGTAAAAAGAGGACGGAACAGACCAAAAACAACTTGGGTAAAAACAGTGAGGAAAGATTTGATGGCTAGGAACATAACATAGAACATGGCATTAGAGAGGAGAGAATAGAAGAAAATGATCCATGTAGACCAACACAACTAGTGTCACGATTAGACTTAGTCAATCTGATTCGGGTCAATTCTTTCACCTTCTTCGTGAAAATTTTCTAAAGGACTCATTAGCCGACTCCGACTAGTTTGGGACAAAGGCTTAGTTGAGTTGAGTTGAGGATTTGGATCCAATGGACCTGGATACTCTGTACGCAATTCCTGCCATTTATGTTCGGATTCTTTGGGTCCAATTACAACCCTAGTACCAACGGTCAAAAAAGTTTTTGTAACCGAGTGTCCACATCACAGGCGTATGTTAGCAGAAAACTGAAATAGCTTGTACTTTCCCTCCGGCAACCAATTCAGGGGAAATGAAAATGGACTTCGGTTCCCTCCGATCTTTTGGAGATTCTCACGGCTTTTACGAAAACATCGCCGAGCAACTGAAATACTCGCCTCTATAGAATTTGAACATTTGGGGATTCTCACGGCTTTTACTAAAACATCGCCGACCTGCTGAAATACTCGCCTCTATAGAATTTGACACGTGAAAAGAGTCACCGAGAAAACCTGAAACCACTTATTCAAAACCGCTTGTCCAGATAGCTTCCGAAAAGAAACAACAAATCCCCAGAGGCTAGTGATATCAACACTACTATATTTTGATAAATGCACGAACTTAGATGGACTTTTCTAGTTAATTGGTTTCAGTCTTTCAGAGCTTTTTAGGAATGGAGATGTTATCAGCATAACAATATTCTGATTATTTGCACAAACCCACCTGTCTTTTTTTCTTTAATCGGCGTGTGAGAACTTTTTAGGAAATGTAATAACTCTTTAGTACTCAGCTTGTCAGAACTCTTTAAGTAAGTTGATACGTCATAAAATAGATAAGTTGAACTAGTGCATTTATAAAAATACGGTCGTGCAAATATCAATAACCCAAAGAGCTCTCACAAGCCGATTAAAGAAGAAAAGACAGTTGGGTTTGTGCAAATATCAAAATATGGTTGTGCTGATAACATTTCCCTCTTGGGAATTGTAAAAAACTTTTTTTTATGATGTTGGGTATTCCCACCCTAATTTTTAGGGTAGGACTATGCCCTACAGATGCGAGCAATCACCCGTAAACCACCCGCATCGAATAAGCTCGGGGGAGTCGAACTCGTGTCGATGGTAGGGGTGCAACTCGGGTCGGGTTGGGTCGGGTTGAAGCCCCAACCCTAACCCGTCCCAAGATAGCATTCTCTCAACCCTAACCCAACCCAACCCGAGCCTTGGGTTGAGATGGTCAACCCTAACCCAACCCGCGTCCAAATTGGGTCGGGTTAAGTCGGGTTTATCTCGGGTAATCCTAGAAAAACATGATAAAACTAGATGCCAGTGGTAAAGGTCAGATCGGATCGGGTTGCCAGGGCCTCAACCCTAACCCAATCCGAAATGAAATCGGGTTGGCTTTTCCCAACCCAACCCGAGCTAAAATCGGGCTGAACCTGTCGAGTTCGGGTTGAGCCCGACCCAAGTTGCACCCCTAGCTGATGGGGCCATACCCATGACATTAAGCCAAAGAGCCACACCCGTACAGGTTATTGTAATAAACGTTTGACGACTGACAAGTCATAAAAGACAAAGTGAGATAGTGCAGTTATCAAAACATAGTAGTGCAAATATCAATAAAGTGAAATCAACTGAATGAAAACGTTAAAAATTCGAAACCTTTTTCCCTCTTTCCAATAACCCCACAAAACGAGTCAACAAAACTAGAGACATCAATCAAACAAAAAACCATTTTTTATCTCTCTTTGAACTGGTTTTACAAAACCAGCTAAACCCAATCAAATCCGGTTTTGCCCATTTTCCATTATCCACAACTTGTCATCTTTATTATCCCTTTCCCCCCAATTAGTAGCAAGGGGGGAGAGAGGGAGAGAAAGAACCGAGAAAGATTTTATTTTCCTTATTTAGAGAGTTGTTTTTCCCCAAACAGGACCCCGAATTTAATGCTATTTTTTTGCCTTTTTTGCTCGAAATCTTAAAACCCATCTCGGCTCCAGCAATAATAAGGATGCCCATTACTGATTTTTTGATCGTAACATCGCAAAATTCATCTTTTACATTTGGGTCTGTCGCCAGAAGGGTTTGTTTTTTGTCTGAATTCAATCAGAAAAAGGCTCTTAGTACTGTTTTTTCTTTGTTATTTCTGATTATAATCTTGTTGGGTTCGGTAAAAATCTCAGCATATATTCCCATTTTCCGATCAGAATTGTAATAAGATTCAATCTTTTGCTTCTGGGTCGGTTAAAAACCCTTCTGTATTCTCATCAGTTAGGGTTTTTCGACTCATTTTATCTAATTTTCGATTATAAACTCGTTTCTTTAGACCAAAACAAAAAAAAAAAACCCATTTCGATTTCCGATCAAAACCTTAAACTTGTGATTTTTCTAGCCCAAATAAGATCGGAAATCAGTTTACCAGACAAGATTTTTTTTTTTTTTTCTGTAAGTGATTGAAACTCCCTATTAGGCCGAAAATGGAATGTGTTTCTCTGATCAAAACAATGGAGGTTTATCATTATTTGATCTGATATGTTGCTAAGACAGTTATCTTTTTGGCCAGAAATCAATCTGTTAATGGACATGGATATGAAATCCAGTACCCTTGATCACTGGCGAAAGTACTTTCACAGCGCAGATTCGGATATCTTTGAGGTGATTGAGTGTGGGATCATGGTCGCGGCATCGGATTGCCCAAAGGAATTCCTAATGCGAAGAGATGGCATTGCTGAGAAACTGTTTTCATCTCACTTAACCCGGTGTTTTGGTTGCAATCGCATTGAGCTTGTCGTTCCCAAAGAGGATGATAACAAGATTAAGGAGGGTGGTTTTGGTGGTGATGGTGGTTCTGAGGGAGCTGGATTTGGTGGGAAGGAGAGTAAAGTGAATAGTAGTACAACTGATCGCGAGGAGCTTAATCATGTGAGCAATTGTAGTTATGATGTGGCAGAGGAGCTGACTAATGAGATTGAAGAGCAGAGTCAGATTATTGGGGAGGTTTTGAGGATAAAAGCGGTTCTTAGCAATTATCAAGATGAGGTTGATCTCTATTTCTCTTGTTCCTATTTGCATTTGTGTTTACTTTTCTTAAATGG
Source organism: Tasmannia lanceolata (assembly GCF_043159265.1). Lineage (NCBI taxonomy): Eukaryota > Viridiplantae > Streptophyta > Magnoliopsida > Canellales > Winteraceae > Tasmannia > Tasmannia lanceolata. The sequence continues at coordinate 26,090,272 of NW_027518679.1, read as the reverse complement.
GGTTTGAGATTAGTTGTTATCTATAATTTAACGGACAGTTTAAATTTATTGTTAACACGTGTCTTGTCGCGTGTCCTCACGTGTTGACACTCCTTTTGACACTTTTAAATGTACTGCTAGAAGTGCCAGGCTTAATGTGTACCGTATTATGTGTGACATTCTATTTTATTATTGAATATTGTATTTACTTCTTTTATTATTAACTCTTCTTTTGTTATAAAGTCTTCTATTAGCTCTTCTTTAACTAATATATATGATGTTAATCTAAAACTCTAAACAAAACTCTTATTCCAATATTAATATTCATTGTATCACATTGTCTTCTTTCTCACTGTATATTGGAGATGTAAGAGAACTAGATTAAATTGATGAATTCATTGGTATTTGATTATCTCATGTATGTTTTCGATTATAGTTGATTAATCCTAAAATTTATTAAGCAAATAACATATTTATATTGTTGCAAATTATGTTAGTAATCGGTAATTTTATATGTTTGTACTTGTATGAGCATGTTACTATTTCGAGATTTTTAGGGGTTGCCATATCAGACGCCTCGTATTCGTGTCGAAACTCGACACACGAATCCGTATCGACAAATCATGAATATATATGCTTTCTATTGTAGGTGTATCTCTGTTTCTAAATTTTAGGGGTGTGGCGTGTCCGACACTCGGGCATGTACTATTAATTAATAAAAATGTTCTTTTATGAAGAAATAATCATCTAAATAGGACGTGTACTGTTAATTAAGAGGAAACACATAGGAAACGTTTAGGAATCACGCTTCTCCTAAATTTGGAAAACAAGAACTTAGCTTCTGAAGCAAGCTTCCCATCCAACCAGGTCAGTGTGGTTTAGAACCATTACTAAAAAAAGCTCCAAACATAATAGAAGGTAAACTCTTCCGGTTTATGCCCAAAAAGTCAATACAAGATTACAGTAGTATCTAATCCTAATCCAGCCCCATAGTGAAATCAACAATCAAAACAACCATGCATCAAGCTTCCTCGAAATCCTCCAAATTAAAACCCCCAAAATAAGAAACTAGTCATCTAATTAACTATAATGAAGCAACAGCTTGGTGAATTCAGACTATAATTTTATTCTGATCTAATCAACTGCAACCAAGCAACTAAATCAGAGAATTCAATTCACAGTCTATTATATGTTTCTAACCCAATTGTCACAAAAGAGCAGCAAACGCAACTACCATAAAATCCTATGATTTGTGGACACAGACACAAGTATTGCGTTAGATGATTATTTCTTCATAAAAGGACATTTTCTCCTTTTGAGAATGCTGAAGAAGCGTATTCAAATAAATGACTGCATTTAAAACTTGAGAACATATATTCACTTTCAAATGACACATGTATATTATTTTTTTCAAAAACAATATTAAATCTACATGTATAAAAACATGTGAAACTAGAAATTCCTATAATTGTAATTCTAATAAGTCGCAAAGCCTTCTTTGATACTTGTAATCCTTACCTGCATTAACCCTTTCTCCCTAACCTACTTTAGTCCTACTCATTTTTATACGCTTTTGGTTCGCTTCGCTTTGAAAATGCAGTCGCAGCGATGCAATATTAGTAAAGGTTTTTGAAGCAAGCTACGGCTTCTTTAAAGCATTCTATTATCTTATTTTGTCTATTAGTAAGTGATGCTTGGCGGGCAGCGAAAGGTACTATAGGAGTTGCACCAAGCTATGCTCAAGCAGCATAGGAAGAATCCAACTCAATGACAATTCCATTGGGGTAAATTGACTCTGAGGCTTCCGTCCCTAGTTCTTCGCATAATGAGGGGGAACTTGCTGTTTTCAATATGGGGATGGATTAGGATTAGATGCTATTGTAATATTGCAGTGACCTTTTGGGCTCGGAAGGGTTTACCTTCTATTATGTTTGGAGCTTTTTTAGTAATGGTTTCAAATCCTAGTTACCTGAAACTTCCTAGTTGGATGGGAAGGTCACTTTAGAATCTAAGTTATTGTTTCCCAAATTTAGGGGAATCGTGATTCCCTCACACTTCCTTTGTGTTTCCTCCTAATTAATTGTACACGTCCTATTTAGATGATTATTTCTTTGTAAAAGAAAATTTTCATTAATTAATAGTACGAGGAATGCTAGATTCGCAGGCGTCCTTGCAAAAAGGAGGCAAAGGGCGCCGTTATTGGTCAGATTCCATTTAAGATGGCACAGAAAATTAAGATCTTAACCGTCTTTAATGAAATCTGATCAATATTTAAATGGAAACTTCCTAGTTGGATGGGAAGCTCACTTCTCCGGAAACTCGCTTGGAAGCTAAGTTCTTCTCACTTCCCAAATTTAGGGAAGCACGCTTCCTAGACACTTCCTATGCATTTCCTTTTAATTCAGAGTACACTTCCTATTTATGTGATTTTTTTTCCAAAAAGAATATTTTCTCCTTTTGATAATGCCGAAGGAGCGTGCTAAAAGAAGAGTGCAATTTAAAATTGAAAACTCATATCAATTTTCGAATGAAAATTATGTTTATCTTTTTTGAAAAGCTTAAACATTAAATATACATGGATAAAACACGTGAAACCGTAATCTCCTAAAACCTATTATTCTAAGTAGTCATGAAATCTTCTTTCTACATGTAATCCTTACCTAGATTAACCTTTCCTCCGTATCCTACTACAATCTATGATCTGTGGACTGACGCGAGTGTCGCGTGTCGACACGGACATGAAGTGTCAGACATGGTAAACCCCCAATATTTAGAAACGGGGACACGGCTAAAATAGAAAGTATATAGAATTATAATTTGTTGATATGGATACGTGAGTCGAGTTTCGGCACTGATGAGTTGTTTGAAATGGCAACATTTAAAAACCTTGAAATGGGGACACGAATAAAATTATTGATAATTACATAAATATGTGTCCACACACTCACATTAACTCTAAAACTTATAGCAATACATTTAGAAGTGTCCAAAGGAGTGTCGACATGGGTGGACATGCGTGTCGTGTCTGACACGGCATGACATGTGTGTCAGCAATAAATTAAAAGTGTCGGCTAAATCATAGACTACAATCCTATTCTTTCTATGTGCTTGTCCGCTTCCAATGAGTCTTAGTACATGCTTAATGTCAACTTTTAATCACGCTTCCCACATTTTCACTTTACTTTCTTTAGAGCTTTTCGCTTCTGCATTTTCTCTTTTCTCAACCGCTCGTTTCTTGCACTCACTTCCCACTCTGGCAACCATACTCAACTCAACAAAGCCTTTGTCCCAAACAAGTTGGGGTCGGCAACCATGATCTGACCAACAGGGCGCCTGTGAATCTAGCATTCATCTTAATAGTACTCCTCCTATTTAGATGATTATTTCTTCATAAACGAACATTTTCTCTTTTGATAATGCTAAAGGAGCATATTTAAAAAATAAGTTCATTTTAAACTTGAGAACTCATTTTAGAAACTTGTGTATACTAACCACCCCCCCCCCCCCCCCCCCCCCACGGCCCCGCTCCACCGAGGAAGCCATTGATCCTCTATATTGCAGCACAGAGAAATCCTTAGGACCGCAACCGGATCCGCCTCTAGCCTCTGGGCACGTCGGAACCACATGAGTTCACCGGGGTGGAGCACTGTCCGCCAAGGGCAGGACTTGAGTGCTGCAAATGAGCGGTCCCCTCTGCTCCTAAGAGTAGAGAGAGCCGTGAGTAGCTGTCTTGTTCATTCGTGTGACTACGTATTGATGTTTAGAGAGTCCCTTCCTTTCCTTAGCCAGAGCAGTGAGCGTCCCCGTCCCTCCGCCCCCCAACCACCACCACCACCACACACACACACACATAAACACAAAAAAAAAAAAAAAAAACACTGACATTAAATCTACCTGTACAAGACATGTGAAACTTTAAATTCCTAAAACTTATAACTCTAATCAGTCGCAAAGTCTTCTTTGATACTTGTATCCTTTCTTTCATTAACCCTTTCTCCCTAACCTACTACAATCCTACTTTTTTTTATATACTTTTGATTCGTTTCCAACGAGGCTTATTTTACACTTCATGTTGACTTTCAACTACGTTTTCGACATATTTTCTCATTTCTTTAGAACTTCTTGCTTCCTGGATTTTCTGGTTCCTAAACCCCTTGCTTCTTGCATTCAATTCCCACCCGTGTCACTACATTTTAAACCATATGTTTGATTACTATTAAGAGGAATGGTGGACTGAAGGGAGCCCTTGCAAAAATCAAGTGAAAGTGCTCCCCCATTGGCTGGACGTCACCATCCATCATTAATAATGACGAGAAAGTCAAAGAGGATGGTGACATCCAGCCAATGGAGGAGCCCTTTCACTTGATTTTTGCAAGGGCTCCCTTCCGTCTAGCATTTCTCTACTATTAATTACAGAAGTGGTGGTCAAAGATAAGATTGCTCATTTTATTCCCTTTTATGAGTTTGATTTTAATTTGAGTTTCTCTGGTTGTTGTTTCCAGTCTGACGGTGCACTGTTTGAGTCTTTGAGGAGGCTTCAGTTGATGGAGCTGTCTGTGGAAACATTGAAGGTGCCAATTGGATCTCTTCTTGTTAATTTTATTATATAATTGAGTTCAGAAAAGCACGTTTTTATGAAGGGCGGTTTCTAGTTAATTGAAATGTGCAAATATGAAATGTTCACTAGAGATATACCGTTTTTTCTCAGGCGACAGAGATTGGTAAGGCTGTTAACAATATGCGGAAGCAAGGATCAAAGCAGATTGGTCACCTTGCTCGGGCTCTTATTGAGTACAATTTCTTATTCATTGCTGGAAGTTAATTAAAATTTGTTTCTCTTGCATTTTGATTTCCTTGTGTTAGGTAATCTATTCATCCACCAGTTTGTTATCATTTGTGATTGTTAGTACTGGAGAAAACTCATAACAGACTCCTTATTTCTTCTGTAATTTTTATGGTTTTTTCCACTTTTTTCTACTCTATTTGCGAAATGTATCAGCAAACTCTATTCTCTTCCTAATTAATGCATCATCTTTCTCCTCCATATTATTGACAAACCCTCTCCCTCTTGCATTGTTTTTAGGGTAGCAGAACCCCGTGATATTGTGTTTCTGATCTGATCAATGCAGTGCATTTCATTTTTTTCGTATCTTTTGATAGATTCAAGTGATGAGTTGAATTTCATCTATATCTATGAATAAGTTGACAAACCCATTTGTACTCATTTAACCGCCTGTAGCTTAGCAGACAGTTTATTCCAGCAATTCAAGTGCACCACTAATATGTTCCTGCCTCTATGCCTTAGAGCTTGACTTCCTAGCATTGGACCATTATCAGTTTTTTTATGCCTCACAAATGGATATTAAGACCCAATTTCAGTTTTTTGTATGCAGATAGATTAGCGTCAGTAGAACAACTTCAATTTTCTTTAGTAGTGAGCACTAGGTTGGCTTGCAGATAGAATTTTTTGTATTTTAATCTATAAATAATCGAACCATATTGTTTTTTCCTGTAATGGTTGATGTATAACTTCCGGTAAAGTCTCATGCTAATGCTTACACTTTAAAGTGTTTGTTGTGTATTGCAGTGGGTGGAAGGTTGTTGTAGATGAATGGGTAAAAACTGCGGCTGCTATTGCAGGTAGGAATATTGGGTGTGTTTAGCTTTCTCCGCCTTTTCTGGCCAAGTTTTTAATAGATATGAATATTCAGTTTGTTCTGAAATTGCTTACCTGTAGCATACTCGGTGGTTTTGAATTTGTGATTGCAGGAGATTCGCCAGAGTCTGTGAATCCTTCTGTTGTGGATGACGAAGATGGTCTTCCCTCACCTCCGCTGGATGATTTAGCTTTCTTTACTACTTCCATGGATTTTTCTCAGGTAGATTGATTACAATAAAAATAACTTTCTCCTCCTCTAGGATAGTAGTATTATTCTACTGGATTTTATTGTGTTTTCCACTGGTACAATAATGAACTGACTGAGCTCTGCTGTTTGTGTCTTCTCACTGTACCAATACAAAGTTTTTTGATGGCATGGATGACGATGGAAGTGAGTTTAATTTGAGATATTTTCTCTACCCTCTATACTTAATGCTGGTTGGTTCTTTGTTATCAAATTCCCATGTCTTAATTCATCATTTTGTTGGAATTTTGTTTCAGATTTTCGAAGCAGTGGGGATGTTGACAAGAATCGTGAGAATGGAAGGATACCCACATCAGAAAACCATCATCCTAAGAGGAAGCAGCAGAGTCCGCATGATGCAAGTGTGCCTAAGGAGGATAAGAGCCTGATGAAGAAACCAGAGGCCGTTGAGAAGCAAACCAAGCCTTCCAAAGCCCACTCTGGTCCAGGGAGACCTCCAAAATTAAGCTTAGAGCATAAAGCTAACGGAGATACAATGTTGCAGCGACAATCTGACCTGATCCCTGTCCAGAAGAAGCCACTGAGCGATGTAAGTATTACTTAATGCCAAATGGCATGGCATCTGACTACTATCAGACTATAAATTTGTTTAGTCTGATCAAGTACACAGCTTTTGAGTTCAATTTTTAGCCCTTCTGATATCTGCATCTTGGGTTATAGAAATCCAAGTATTCAGATGAATTGTCGGTCCAAGTGAAGCTTGAAGCTTCAAAGAGGAAACTTCAGGAAGGGTACAAACAAGCTGAGAATGGTATGTTTGTCTCCAATTTATATGATTTCTATTGTTTTTGTGATGTTATAATTCTTGCATTTGATCTGACAGTCACTGTAATTTTCTTTGTGACAGTGAAGAAGCAACGGACTGTACAGGTCATGGAGTTGCGTGATCTTCCTAAGAATGTAGGATCTGGTCATAGAAACTCCCACCCTAAACCAGGAACCCAAAATCGCCGTTTGGCAAATGGGCGGCGGTAGTCTTTCTGAATAATTGAACCTTTTGCATTTACTAGTTGTTTTCCTTCCTTTTCCATGCACAAAATGGAAGAAAACTATTCTCCGGCCTACTATAATTCGTTTGGGATGGGCATCTGTCAACCCACTCGATTCATACACCAAAGTCCTGCGGTTAAATATATAGAAAACCTTAGTTTACAGAAACCCATTTAATCTTTTCTTCTTCACAGACACAATTTACATCATATAAAAGCACTGATCAAGTGCATTTTCATATCATGAAAGTACTTTATACTTGTCAATATAAATGGATAAACATTTGGTATCCTTTGCACCGGTTATCATACAGGAAAATTCAATCCTTGGGCTTCCCTGCTTGTGGCCACCATATTTTGTTCAGGGCATTTTTTGTCTGATGTTATTTGTCATGGTCCCAAGTGTGGGAAGTGAGGAACTTGTCTCACATTGCTTAAAACTGTTTGCTCCTAGCTTCACGACTCTTCTCTCCTCCAGCTGGGTGCTGCCATTGAAGAGGTAATAATCTTTTTCTTGATTGGTATTGTCTCTCTTTTAACTAGTCTTGTTGCACTCTGAAGGCGCTGTGGCCTGGTGAAAAATAAAGTAACCAAAAGAGAGAATCCTCCCCCTGTTATCCTTTTCATACTTCGTGAACGAACAACATAAGGTGAGAATAATGATACAGGGGAGGGGAGAAGAAATGTTCTCTGATTTCTAATATTTTAAAGTTTCTACCTGAATTAGGGTCTGGTACCAGGCATATATTCCTACATGCGTTTATTCTCTAGTGATGGAATTCAAAAGGCATTAGGCCTCAAATTCATCAAATTGAAATCAATCTCTTCTAATATATATGATTAAATATTTAAATGCTTTCTAAAATATGAAAAGATTACTTTGAAGTAAACAAAGGCTAATTATATATGGAAAAACAAACAATTCTTAGCTATGAAAAAGAAAGGGGAGAGATAAATTCGCCCCTATTGATTACTTGGGACACTTGTCCCAGCAGCAGTGTACGTGGCAATGAACCCCGATTGAATTTGACGTGAAGTACATCAGCCCCTCTGCAGTCATTGATACTCACTGATACACTGCTGCTGGGTGTCCCAAGTAATCAAAAGGCGCGGATTTGTCACTGATAACATCAGCTCCTTTGCAGTCATTGATATTCACTGATACACTGCTGCTGGGTGTCCCAAGTAATCAAAAGGGGCGGATTTGTCACTGATAAATCGCCCCACAGCAGTCATTGATACATTGCTGCTAGGGTAGCCTGTGATCAGTCCACATGACCAGAGGGTGATATGTGGGGTTGGTCAAATTTCTTTATGCTAGGTTAGGATGGATAGAAGTCTCTCCGATCTTCGCCTAAGATCAGGAGAAGAAAGAAAGCACAAAATTAAAACTACAGCACTTATGAAATTGGAAAGATCTCCTATGAGATTGGCCAAATTTCTCTACATATTAGATTCATCGATCCAACACCTTTTTAGCGCGAGTTTCTTATGATTTCAATGTTCCTGTGTTTCAAGATTTGCAAAGGGTTTAAAGGTTTTTAAGATACGTTTATGGTTTTTAGGATTTCTTGTGGTTTTTATTGTATATAGGATTTTGAAACTTTGGGTATTTTGAAGCATTGGTGATTTTCATACCTTTTTTGGTTCTCAATTCTTAGCACATCATCAAAACTTTTCATCACTCTGAGGCAACAAGGTCAGTTAAGTCAAGGACAAAATGAAGTATTTACAAGCTCGATAAGAAATTTAATGATGTTAGCTCTTCATATTGTTAGATAGCTATTTTCATCAAAATCAAGAGGTAAATGACCTAATTTTGCAAAAAAAAAGTTCTGGAATTGGATTTCTATTTCACCTGGCTGGTTGAAGAACTTTTGCATATTGGACGCATAATGCCTGAATTCTAACTATTTGGTGTTAATCATGATTGACCCAGATGGAGGGAGTATAGCTAGCACAAAAATGATTCAATAAGGAGGGGTAAAAGTACAGGTGAGGGCAACTTTTTCAATGATTCAGACAATTCAATTGTAGATTGTTTGGCAAACTCAAACAAGAGAGGGGGGTGTAAATGCTAGAAAATGATGTTACTCTTATTTTGATAATGGTGCTCCCCTCTTCATTCCACAATAATTAGATGAGATTTTTGAGAGTTTATTATGAATTGTAACAGATTGGAAAAGTTACTTAGAGAAGTTCAAAATAAAGAGAGGGTGTCAATATTAATGAGTGTAGATATTATTTCTTTGAAACAGGGGAGGAATGCAATTCTCACTGAATTTATCAGATATATATTATATTATATCACCAATATGTTGGTGATAATTATATTAACATAAACCAAAAATAAGCAATCATTAAATGAGAATTGCTTGAAATCGACTTGTATGTGATAGAAGAATAGAAAATGTTGGACTATAAAAAGACCATTACGTGGCACTCGGGGGAGCGATAGAAGAACCTAAATAATCAAATATTGTATTCGATAAGTAATAGAATAATATATTTTTACGGGTTATATTCCAAACATGGGAGTGTGTTAACTTACCAACTTCTCCAATAGCTTAAGCTGTTGGAGAAAGGCGTTATTTATCTTTTATACTTTAACACTCCCCCGCACGTGTGGCCCACTTGGCAAACACTTGGCACATGTGGTCCCACTTTGGGCTGACCTTTGCATGTGGATTTTCGCTATCTGGGAGGTTTGAACTCGAGACCTTTGGCTCTGATACCATGTTAACTTACCAACTTCTCCAGAAGCTTAAGCTATTGAAGAAGTTGGTAAGTTAACAGTGTCTAGGCAATTTCGCACAAATCCACTTCTTGGCACCTCTTTCTCAAGAGAGTAGAGCTATATCAAAGCCGATTTTGTCTTATTCATTTGATTCATATGTCTGTAATGGGCAGATCGAACTCTAACAGTGCAGATATTCATAGACAAAGTAGAAGAAAAAGTGATTAGAGAGAAATCTAAAAAATCAATTACCAGATACTCTCACCAAGAAAAAAACAACTTCGAGATTTTCTCTTTCACCAAAACAATGGTAGGAAAACAACTTGGGAATTTTCTTCAAGTGTGTCTTCCATAATGCTGGTAGAAGTATCTTGGAGTTGAGGTGGCGCTACGAGGATGATAGCAAAAGTCAAAATCATCTTGGATTTGGTCGTGTTCTATGTGAGCAACAAAATGAGACGTCGAAGGAGTAGTCTAATAACGGAAATTGGAATTTTTTTCATTAGAAATAGGAGTGTTGTGGTTGGAGTTGTTCAATCCATTGGTGTAGGAGGGAAATTGAATGTATGTTAATATCATTGCAAACGGCGAGCATGGTGAGGGGTTAAGTGTCGGGCAGGGTTGGAGGGTTCAAAGGTGTCGTGGATTGGTTAGGTGTGGTGATAGTGATGCAGGACCGTGAAGAAAAGTTGAAAAAAATGGGAGAGAAATAGACGAAAGGGGAGAGAAATAGAAGAATAGGGAAGAAGAGACGAAAATAACCTGAAAAATAGAAGAATAGGGAAGAAGAGACGAAAATAACCTGAAAAATAGACGAATTTAGGGAGAGAAGATAATAGACGAAGAGAGAAAAGAAGAGACGAAATTAGAGGGAGGAGAAGAAACCTTTAGAGGAGAAGCCAATCAATCTTTATCAATCATCAAAGTTACAAAATAAATTGAAAAATGCCTATATATAGGCAAATAAACAACCTAAAAGATAGAAACCTACTAAAATAAGAATTCCTAAAAATAACATAGAAAATAAAATCCTAGAAACTAATAACATGAAAATAAAAATACTAGAAACTAAATAATGATGAAATAAATCCTAATATCTGCATCATTCTTCCCTGCTTGAAAAAGAACTCGCCCTCGAGTTCTAGTCCACCTGGGTCAAAGATGTAAACAATCCGCTTAAGTAATAGAACACATAATCCGGCGGAAGCAATCATCATGTCTAACGCTCGAGACAATCGAGAGAAGCATCTCCAAGGTCAGCAGAAGAAGAGGAAAGAAAGAGCCCATGTAGACTCATGCAAACAGAATCTGCGCTGGAGAAGTAAACTAGCTGGGAAGATCGCAACGTACTCCTCCTGGATCGGTGGGATCGGCATAACAGCAATGGGTAGTACCAATGCATAACTAGCCTCAACAAGGTCATCATCTACTAGTATCACATCGGGCGCAATGGAATCAACAACAAAATCATCTGCTAGAATCGTATCCGGTATAGTGATATCAGACGGGCAATCCTCCTGATCAATCTGCATAACAAGTACCTCTGTGTCAGCAAAAATCTCGACAATCTGCTCAACTGGCTCAAAGATAGTGCAATCCTCCGTAATATATTCTCGATCATCTGTCTCAAGTAATGGCTCGTCAAGCAAGGCACTCGCCTCTGACTCATGGTGGTGCTCGGTCGACTCTGTCAATGGATCAACCTCATGCGACTCTGCCAAAATATTTGTCTCGACTGTAGAAGTGGTAAAATCTCTCTCTAGATGCTCGGCAATCGGTGCGACAGAAATCTCAGAAGCATCATGTGCAACGATGTCAATATCAGCAATCCATCTCAGAGCTTGAATCTAAATCTGATGGAATCAAAGGCTCAACGTCGATGATCTCATCAATACGAGCATCGTGCTCCGTAAGAATAGCAGCAACGTTAAGTGGGATGGATGAAGTAGTGAAGCGGCTCTGCAAATATGACTCACACATGCGACGCTCAAAATATCGGTTTTCAGCTGCAATTTCAACGTCTCGTGCATGACATGCTATGGCTTGTCGTTCACGGCGAGCTGCTTCTTCTAGTCGAGCGGCTTTTTCACGTATCAATCTTTGGTCATACGCTGCTCGCTCACATTTCAATCTCTGTTAATTTTGTTATTGGTATGTAAACTCATAACGAACATCTTCCCATCGACGAAATGGAGGCTTACAAAACTCACGACGCTCGTTGACGAAGAAATTCCATCTCGACTTGGCTTCGCGGCACACTGTATTCATGACTTTGCGAATTGTTAAATCCTAATGATGCAGATAAATGGATTTATTTTCGCATTATTTAGTTTCTTGTATTTTTATTTCCATGTTATTAGTTTCTAGGATTTTATTTTCCATGTTATTTTTAGGAATTCTTATTTTAGTAGGTTTATATCTTTTAGGTTGTTTATTTGCCTATATATAGGCCTCTTTTTAATTTATTTATGACAGCAAGAGGGGCTATTGTTTGGCACCAAGGGTTTGGGTTTGGGTTGCGGTTTTTCCGTGGAAGAGATGGAGACGATGGAAGGTGGATGGTTGAACTAGAAAAGCCGAGAATTGGACGTTGAGGGGCTGAGTTTTAAAGAAGAAGAAAATACCTCTAGGGCTGAGATTAAGAATTGATGCTGATTCACTTGGGATGCTTGGATCTTTCGCTTTGATACCAAATTGATGCAGGACCGTGAAGAAAAGTTTTAAAAAATGGGAGATAAATAGACGAAAGGGGAGAGAAATAGAAGAATAGGGAAGAAGAGACGAAAATAACCTCAAGAAGAGACAAATTTAGGGAGAGAAGATAATAGATGAAGAGATAAAGAATAGACGAAATTAGAGGGAGGAGAAGAAACCTTTAGGGGAGAAGCCAATCAATCTTTATTAATCATCAAAAGTTATAAAATAAATTGAAAAGAGGCCTATATATAGGCAAATAAACAACCTAAAAGATAGAAACCTACTAAAATAAGAATTTCAAAAAATAACATGAAAAATAAAATCCTAGAAACTAATAACATGGAAATAAAAATACTAGAAACTAAATAATGCGGAAATAAATCCTAATATCTGCATCAGATAGTGTTAATGGCATTTGGAGCGTCGGTAAAGAGGGTTTGGAGGGAGGGAGGGGGATCCTCACGGATTGACGGAGCGGGTGCTTCCTCGATAGAAGTTTGGGTGAGGGAGGAAGCATGTGCAAGAAAGGTGGTCCTTAAAATTTGTGGTGGTGTGGTTTGGTCTACATAAGTGGGTGGAGTTGTATTAGGTTGGATAGAATAAGTGGAGGTTGTACAGTGCTTGAGGGAGGTGTATCTGTTGCGGAGGGGAATGTTTGTGTGGAATGTGTTGCGGAGGGGACTGTTTGTGTGGAATGACTTGTTGGTGTCGACTTTGGATGAGTGAAATGTTTGTCATATATGGCGGTTTAGCTGGAATGTTGATAGTATGATCTTTAAGTGAAAATTTTACTCATTGGTGTAGACTAGAAGGTGTGGCTTGGGTTTTGTGTATCCAAGGCCAACCTAAGAGTATATTGTAAGATGCGCGGCTATCTAATACATGTTGGTATTTTAATACAAAAATAGCCCTTGTTGGTATTTTACAAAGTTCTTTTGTTTACAAAAAGAAGCCACTTTGGTTTGTAAAATGAGTTTGCTCACTTCCTTCCAAAAAGCGAATACTCCCGTATTGGAAAGTGGAGAAAATTTTCATGTGGTTATATAGCTTTTCACTTCCTTAGCTTTGTGAATGACAAGAGAAGAAAAGGGGGCCTTCGCGCATGAACCACCAAATGGACCCGGTGGATTTTTGGCTATACCACGCACGTCGGCCGGCTGCACGTGTGAGTCAAGGTTTTTCCTTCCCTTATATTTTAATTTTTTGTCTCTGTCCGTGTTTAACTTACCTTTACAATTGCCGTTATTGATAAGGTAAGCCGGCATACCTGAAGTAAGCCAGCTTACTGCATCGTCAATTAACTGGGTAAATAACGGCGCAGTTCTCGGGTAAGCCGGTGTACCTAATCGTTGTGACTGTTGCGGAAGTGTCTCTTCGCATCTGTAACGTTTTTTATCGGCTCTTTTCTTAAAGGTCGTCTTTACTCCTTTAAAGGGTGCGTTGAACGAACATATTTTGGTTTATATAAAAGAGAAAGTTCTCTGTGTTTTCTATATAGAACTTCACAACGAAAAAACTACTGTTTTTCTCATTGCTTTCTCCATTTTACTGTAAACAAAGATTTCTTTCTTCTTCTTTTATTTTACGTATTTTGTTGGGCAATCGGAGTATTCGGGGGTTCGAATCTCTAAGATCGTGCAGTTCTTGGACGTCGATGGTGCGTCGGGCTATTGTATCCTAGGGGTGATTACAGCCAGTAATCTGCTGCATCGGAATTAGTTTCCGCTGAAGCGCAAATTCACCTTAAAGAGAGCGACATAGTCCGTGCCTCATCTCGCCGTACCAGAAAAGGTTTCACTAACATCGTTTATTTGTTGTTTATGTTTCTCAACAAAAGGCTGGTAAGCCGTATTATTCCCTAAATCCTCAACAATTTTAAGGTGAATTTGTTATCTCTGTATATATGGCATCATGAGATGAAGTTTTATCGGATTCCTCCAATCCGAATAAACCTTTTCGTTTTAACGGTGCAAACTTTAAGAGATGGAAGAAGAAGATGTTCTTTTATCTATCCATGAAAAAGGTAGCCCATGTTCTAACCGAACCTAAGACATAGAGATCAGAACTTGAACTGACTCGTTCCTTCTTGAAAAAATAGTGGAAAGAATCTGATTTTCTATGTCAAAATTTATCTTGAATAGCCTTTCCAACGAATTGTATGATTTCAATAGTGACTCTCAAGATTCTAAGTCTTTTTGGGAAGCGTCACAGAAACATATGACACGGAAGAAGCGGGTTCAAAGAAGTATGTTGTTAGCAAATACTTTAGATTTTACATGGTGGATGAAATGACTATTATATCACAGACCCATGAGTTGCAGAAATTGATCCATGACATTCTTACTGAAGGAATGGTCATTAGTGAACAATTTCAAGTGGCTACTGTGATTGACAAGTTGCCTTCTTCGTGGAAAGATTTTAGAAACTCTCTTTTACATAAATCTAAAGAGCTCTCTCTGGAAAGTCTTCTTGTCCGTTTGAGGATTGAAGAACAAAATCGTAACCAGGATAAGAAAGAGGAAAATGTTATTAATGTAAATGCTATTTCTGTTTTCCAAAGCCTAAACTAAAAACCGCAAGTGAATCTAAAGCCTAAGAAGAAGTCGATGAAAATGAAACAGAACTGAAACCGAGGTACCAATAAGAGTCAGAACCAAAACCCCAAAAAGAATACTGATTATTCTAAGGTTGTGTGTTACAACTGTGGGTTGAAAGGGCATATTTCCCAGATGTGTCGGCAAAAGAAAGGTGCACAAGTCCCTCAGGCCAATGTGACTGAAGAGCCACTTGTGGCTATGATCACTGAGGTGAATGCCGTTGGCGGGTCTGATGGGTGGAGGGCTGACACAGGGGCTTCTCGTCATATGTGTTATGACAGAAGTTGGTTCAAGACTTATGCACCTGTTGAAAGTGGTAAGAATGTGTTGTTGGGAGACTCTCACACCACTAAGGTACTCGAAACTGGGGATGTTGAACTCTGATTCACTTCTGGGCGGAAAGTGATGCTAAAGGATGTTCTTCACACTCCTGAAATGAAGAAGAACTTAGTTTCTGAATTTTTGTTAAATAAGGCTGGATTTAAACAAACCATTGAATCTGATCAGTACATTGTAACCAAGCATGGATCCTTTGTTGGGAAAGGATATGCTTGTGATGGAATGTTGAAATGAATGAAATTTTTTCTTCTGCTTATATGCTTGATTGTGTGAATTCATGGCATGCTAGATTATGTCACATAAATAAGAAGTATGTGCATGGTATGAGTATACTTGGTTTAATCCCAAAAATGAATTTTGAAGATTTTCAAAAGTGT
The DNA here is from genome assembly GCF_043159265.1 of Tasmannia lanceolata. Classification (NCBI taxonomy): domain Eukaryota; kingdom Viridiplantae; phylum Streptophyta; class Magnoliopsida; order Canellales; family Winteraceae; genus Tasmannia; species Tasmannia lanceolata. The sequence goes on along the minus strand of NW_027518679.1, from coordinate 26,074,633 downwards.
GAAACTTGTAGTATAGCTAAAATAACTAGAAAGCCTTTCAAAAGTGTTGAAAGAAATTTAAAGTTATTAGAGTTAGTTCATACTGATATATGTGAGTTAGATGGTATCTTAACCCGTAGTGGTAAAAGATACTTCATAACTTTCATAGATGATTTTTCTAAATATTCAATCATTTATTTCATAAAGCAAAAGAGTGAAGCTTTGAAAATGTTTAAGGAATATTTGTTAGAAGTTGAGAATCGGTTTCACATGAAAATCAAGAGACTTAGAAGTGATAGAGGTGGTGAGTATGAAGGTAAAAGATACTTCATAACTTTCATAGATGATTTTTCTAAATATTCAATCATTTATTTGATAAAAAAAAAGAGTGAAGTTTTGAAAATATTTAAGGAATATTTGTCAGAAGTTGAGAATCAGTTTCACATGAAAATCAAGAGACTTAAAAGTGATAGAGGTGGTGAGTATAAATCACTAGAGTTTATTGATTTTGTGAAATCTCTAAGGATTGTACATGAAACCACGGCTCCTTACTCCCCCGCCTCAAATGGGGTTGCAGAAAGGAAGAATAGAACATTAGTTGAACTTATAAATGCTTTACTCCTAAGTTCAGGAGCCCCTTCCAATCTATGGGGTGAAGCAATTCTAACTTTAAACTACGTTTTTAATAGAATCCCAAACTATAAAACTAAAGTGCCACCACTTGAATTATGAAAAAACAGGAAACCTAATGTAAGTTACTTTAAAGTATGGGGATGTTTAGCTTATGTGAGACTTCCTGATCTTAAAAGACATAAACTAGGAAATAGAGCCATAGAATGTGTTTTTATGGGTTATTCTTTAAAAAGTAAAACATGTAGGTTCCTTGACCTCAAAAATAATGTAATTGGTAAATCAGTAGATGCTGAATTTTTTGAGGAGAAATTTTCTTTTAAATCTAGACATAGTGGATGTACCAAAACTATTGTAAATAGTGGGGATACTAAACATAGTTTAGATGAACACACTGAAACTGAAATTGAACCAAGGCGAAGTAAGAGGGCTAGAATAGCTAAAGATTTTGGCCCTGACTTTTATGCCTTTACCTTAGAGGGAGATCCATCTTCCTTAGAGGAAGCTTTATCCTCTTCGGATGCTGATTTTTAGAGAGAAGCCATCAATGATGAGATGGAATCTTTGTTGTCTAACCAAACATGAAATTGGTAGACTTGCCTCCGGGATGTAAAACTATTATTGTAAGTGGGTTCTTAGAAGAAAACTAAAACCAGATGGAACCATAGATAAGTTTAAAACAAGGCTTGTGGCCAAAGGTTTTAAACAGAAAGATAACATAGATTTCTTTGACACTTACTCTCCAGTTACTAGAATCACACATCTATAAGAGTCTTAATTGCAGTGGCAGCCATCCATAACCTTGTTATCTATCAAATAGATGTAAAGACTATATTTCTAAATGGAAGTTTAGAAGAGGAGATCTATATGGATCAACCTGATGGTTTTGTTGCCTTTGGTCAAGAAGACAAAGTGTGTAAATTGTTGAAATCACTTTATGGTCTTAAACAAGCACCTAAACAATGGCATGCGAAATTTGAAAATGTTGTTACATCAAATGGGTTTAAGATAAATGAAAGTGATAAATGCATTTACTATAAGTATTTTAGTTCATATTGTATTATCATTTACTTGTATGTTGATGATCTTTTAATTTTTGGTTGTAACTTAGAAGTAGTTAATAAAACCAAAAGCTTGCTTATGCAAAACTTTGATATGAAAGACCTTGGTGAAGCAAATGTAATTTTGGGGATCAAAATAACTAGATCTAAAAATGGTATTTATCTTGATCAATCCCATTATATTGAGAAAATACTTAAAAAGTATAAGTATTTTGATTGTAAACTTGTTTGTACTCCTTTTGATCCAAGTATTAGATTGTATTCTAATGATGGTGACAGTGTGAATCAAAAGGAGTATGTTAGTATCATTGGTTGTCTAAAATATGCCACTGATTATACTAGACCAGATATTGCATATGTTGTTGGTTTGCTATGTAGATATACTAGTTGTCCTAGTATAGAACATTGGAATGCTATATCATGTGTAATGAGATATCTTAAACGTACGATTACTAATGGGATTCATTTTCAGAAATTTCTTGCTGTCTTGGAAGGATTTAGCGATGCGGATTGGAATACTTTGTCAGAAGATTCCAAAGCTACCACAGGTTATGTATTTACTAATGGTGGTGGTGCTGTCTCTTGGAGATCCAAGAAACAAACTATAATCGCTCATTCTACTATGGAATCAGAACTAATTGCCTTAAGTTCTGCTTGTGAAGAAGCTACTTGGTTAAAAAAAATTATCTGACATACCTGTGTGGTACAGACCTGTGTCTTCAATTTTGATTCATTATAACAGCATGGCAACCATTGGAAGAGTATAGAACAAGTACTATAATGGAAAGTCATGAAAGATCCGAAGAAAGCACAGAACTGCAAGAGAGTTGATATCCAATGGCGCAGTCACTGTTGATTTTGTAAGATCAGGTAACAAATTAGCAGATCCCTTAACTAAGGCCTTATCAAGGGAGAAAATATGTTTTACATCGAGGGGGATGGGACTCAAGCCCATAAATGTGTAATTACCTATGATGGATACCCAATCTAGGGACTGGAGATCTCAAGAACTAGATTTTCAATGGAAAAAACAAGTCATAGAGTAATTGGTGGATGGAGCACGATCATGCTAAATATGAGTTTATCTCGAAGTCCATCCCTATGGTGTAACCCAGCATGATATCCTGAAGCTTTTTGTGAGGTTGAGTATTTTACTCTTAATGAGATCTATAACTCATATGAGTGGGATGTCTAGGCTACATGAGCATCCTCAATAGACTCACCTACATGTTTGCTAGGAATTGAGCCACTTCGAAAGAGAATGTGGGCTTAATTCTCTTCAGCTTACATGGACACTAGGATGTGCACTGGGCCATAATGTGCAAGCTTGGAAGAACCAATAGAATACTTTAGCTTCATGCGTGTGGTGTATTTCTTTCTAGCCCCCCCGGATTGTAGTTCAAGACATAGTCACTTCAACTCCTGGCAGTTAGAATACACTTACACTAAGTAAAGGTTCAAGACATAGTCACCTTTATTATGTGTTGCTTCGCCGGTTGCCCAACACAAGTTATATTTTATTTTAAAATGTTTTCTATTAAAATAAGTGGGGGATTGTTGGTATTTTAATACAAAAATAGCCCTTGTTGGTATTTTACAAAGGTCTTTTGTTTACAAAAAGAAGCCACTTTGGTTTGTAAAATGAGTTTGCTCACTTCCTTCACAAAAGCGAATAGTCCCGTATTGGAAAGTGGGGAAAAGCTTCATGTGGTTATATAGCTTTTCACTTCCTTAGCTTTGTGAATGAGAAGAGGAGAAAAGGGGGCCTTCGTGCATGAACCACCAAGTGGACCCGGTGGGCTTTTGGCTATACCACGCACGCCGTCCGGCCTGGCTCGGCTCGACCGGCCGAGCGTGTGAGTCAAGGTTTTTCCTTCCCCTATATTTTAATTTTTTGTCTATGTCCGTGTTTAACTTCCCTTTACCTTCTCCGTTACCTTTGCCGTAATTGATAAGGTAAGCCGGCGTACCTGAAGTAAGCCGACTTACTGGATCGTTAATTAACTCGGTAAATAACGGCGCAGTTATCGGGACCGCCGGCGTACCTAATCGTTGTGACTGTTCCGGAAGTGTCTCTTCGCATCTGTAACATTTTTTAACTGCTCTTTTCTTAAAGGTCGTCTTTACTCCTTTAAAGGGTGCGTTGAACGTAGGGATGTTCACTATGCGGTTAGAACCGAAATAACCAACCGAACAGAATGTAGTCGGTTATTTCGGTTCGGTTAAATAGTATTTCGGTTCGGTTTCGGTTTAAAATTCCAAGCAATTTCGGTTTTCGGTTTTGGAATCGGTTTATGTTAAAACAATTCGGTTAGCACCGAATAACCGAATGGGGAGTATTGCTTAAAAAAACGAATAAGGCAAATTTGCAATTACGATATCATATTCACCTTTATTTTTACTTGGGATAGCCACCACTAAAATAAAAAATACCAGTAGTCTTTACTGGGGGGGGTGTCCCGAGTAAACAACGAGTGAATGGAGAATACATATCATATTACTTTCTTGAGTTTGTTTGTTCAAGTCTTCCAGACCTAGGGTTTTGAGGTTTTTTTTTTCTATTTCTAAGAGATAGAGTTACAGAGAGGAGAACTAAGAACCGAGTGACGGCCATCACTCCGGCGAGTCCGCGACCCTACGCCGTCCATCCGACGACCCGCGACGGCGCGACGGCCATCACTCCGGCGGTTTTCGACCCCTCATTCCACTTCGAAGATTAAAGAATCGAAGGTATGTACTGTAGGTTTTCCTTATTTATCCGAAGAATCAGTCATTCCTTCTTGGGTTATTCTTCTTCTTCCTTTTTATTTTTTGAAAAGTTTGGATGAGTGTGGTGACTGGTGGGTTTGCTGGTTTGGAGAGCAGGAAAGGGTTGTATTGTATAGATTTAGGGTTTCATGGTGGATTTGTGGGTGCTGGCCTACTGGGTTCTTTGGATTTGTGGGTTGGTTGGATTTAGGGTT